>NC_142643.1:36987196-37290227 GCF_053813885.1 Theobroma cacao
TAAGGGTGCAGTTGGAACAAGCTGTTTGAAGCTTGGTGGGTCGGTGCTACAAGTTTGAGTGCCCTCTTGTAAGTTGTGTAACCCGGGCCAGTCCTAGCCCAAAGAGGTAAAGTATTCCTCTTTATTGTTTGTGGACTAGTTGTGATTTAAGCCATTTAGGTCTAACCCATTTTTATTTGGTGAAAGATCTATTGTTTGATGATATAGTGTGAATTTAAATTACTCCAATACAATATTTTACAATTATTAGGTGATATTTTAAGGTTAAGAAATTAAAACAAATAGAAGAATATAGAAATAATAAAGCATGAAAAAATAAAAAATAAAAAATATTTTAAAAAAAATGTTTAGTTATACAAAGAACTTAAGCTTAGAAAAATATTTACTACAAATATAAAAACAAAAAATAATAATAAAATAATAATAATAATAATAATAATAATATTCCATGACATTAAATACAAAATTGTACCGATGATGGGATGATTGGTCGGGACGCGAGAAGTCGCAATCTCGGGCTAATTTTCTCTAGGTTCGGAATTCGAATTAAGGCTCCACCAGTATGATGGGAGGGCCTCGATTTTGAGATCCAAAAATTTTTATGAATAAAATTTAACTATACAAAAATCATTTAAAAAAATAATAAATAATAATAGATAAAGATAAAAATAATAATGATAATTCAAATATATATAATAAATTTGTGAAATGTTAACATCCATGACATTAAATAAATAGACAAATAATAAAAACTATTAATAAGGAAAATCCAAAACAATAAATAATTTAAAAATTAAACATTAAATATCTAATGGTATAAATTATAGATTAATAAAATATTATGTAAAAAAAATAAGATAGAAAGTAGAAAGAAAAAAATGGAATTAAATATAGATATATAAAATAAGATTTTAGGCATTAGGTTTGAACAAAAGATTGATTACAAAAAATAATACTAATAAAAAATATAAGATGGTAAAATAGTAAAAAAGAAAATAAATAAATTTTTGTTCACTAAGATAACATAGAATCATGAATATTTTATAAGGTACCAAATTACAAAAAGGAAATATGGAGAAGTAAGATTCATAATAAGTAGCAAAGAAAATATAAGAGAAACTTAGAATAAAAAGGATACAAAAAAATAAAACAAAGGATATAATGATAATAAAAAATATATAATGATAAAAATAGTTAATTTCACGAGTATAGCATTTACATATTGCATCATACACATCATTGCATATAAGTATTTTTTGTTTATGAGTTAAGCCTTGATGATGGGATCTTCCGAGGATCTTGCGAAGGCGAGTATTCCTTGAAAAGTTCCTTAGGTGAAAAAGTGTCCCCGAGTCCCACCAGTATGATGGGAAGGCTCGAGGAACATCTTTAATAAAAGGCTTTCGCTTGTATTAGGTTCATTATTCACGAAAATATTACCTTTAAAGAAAAACGTACGATAACCCCGATGATGAGATTTATTCGTCGAATTTACGAAGACGAATTTCTCGAATAATTCTTTAGGTGAGAGAACACCCTGGATCCCACCAATATGATGGGCGGATCCGAGAGAACGTCCTAAATAAAAGGTTATTCATCCGACATATTTTTATCCCACGCCATACATTTCATATTGCCTCACATTTGTATTCCATTTTAGGTTGAATAGAGGATAAAATAAGGGAATAATAATTAAGAAAATATAGTGAATTTAAAAAATTAAAGCCTAATAGAATAATCTAAAAATGGTACCGTTCATGGAACGGGCGTCCCGAGGGTGCTAATCCTTCTCTGAGAGTAACCGTACTCCCGAACTTAGATTAAGAAAAACGTAGACCAATTTAAGGTTCTTTTCGGTGGGCTTAAAATTAATTTAAAGCTTCATCGATTAGAATCGAGTCAATAGGTGACCAATCACATCTAGTAAAAAAGATTGGTGACGACTCCTAGTTTTTTTAGAGTTTTCATAGTGTATGGCGGTTGGGTTCCCGAACCTGCACGTTACGACAGGTTATTACTTGAAACTATAATTATTTGCTAACTTGTTATTATTGTTGATTTAAAATATTGATTAAAATCCCTCAAGAAAGTAATCATTTAAAAATATAAGCCAAGAAAAATTAAGATGTTATTGTATAATCGAGTATTTACTTAACCAATTATATATATATTAATATCAACCAATAAGGTTTTACCTACATCCATATGACATTCATAGATATAGTATAAAGAACATACTAATAACGTATTCATGTGCAAAATATATGTGACCATATACTAGTGTTGAAAATGGGACATACTCATCTATGCATCTTATGTCAAAGATTTGAATGCTTATCTTATCTTATCTTATCTTATCTCAATGATATATATATATATTTTTTTTTTATTGGTCTATAATGTGAAACAAAGATTCTAATGAGTTCAATTATTTTAAACAGATTTTGGCAGTAGATCAATAGGACAAAGCAAGCTGCACTGTTTTCGTATGGGCATTAGAAATTTAAATTGGACGAATTAGATTGCATTAGAGGAAGGGCAGCTTTGGTAGGGATGACAATGGGTACCCAATAATAAGGTACTCGTAGATACTCGACTCGATTATATAGAATTATGGTATCCTATAATCGGGTTTGGGATAAGTTTCGATAGTAATTTCACTATCCATATTGAGTTCAGGTAGGGTTCAGGTATCACCCTTTGGATACTCGTTATCCGAACCTGATTATTATTTATAAATATTTTTTTTTATTTTAATAATTAAATTAAAAATTTACAATTTTTACTAACTTTACAAGTAATTTTTTTTGTTAAAAACTAACAAATATATGAAAAGTATGATTACTCTAATTATTAATATGATGACATTAATATATTGAAATTAAAAAATTATTAGAGTGTTAATTATGTTTAAATAATATGAATATTACATAATATTATAAAGAAATATAATTACTATTATATATATATATATATACTTTTAATATACATATATTTACTTTTTATTTTGTGTTAACATTACAAAAATTATGACTTATAAAATTATTAATTATAATATATATAACTTTGTTTATTTAAACTTATATAAACATAAAGAGAAGTTATGAGATTAGGATAGTTCTAAAATCTAGTTATTTTTTTTAATTTTATGTAATTAAGGACAAACCCGTATAATTAATTAAATTAATTCATTAAACTATAATTGTTAACTATCTTGTAATGTCTTTTAATATATATATTTTATATATATTAGATTCATTTATAAGGAATATAATTACTATTATATATATTAAAATATTTTTGATGTGTGCATGTGTTTGTATATATATATGTACTTTAAATATAAACATGTTTACTTTCTATTTGGTGTTAACATTTCAAAAATTATAACTTATAAAATTATTAATTACAATATATATATTTTTATTTATATAAACTTATAACATATAAATCTAAAGGGAAGTTATGAGATTAGAATAATTAATTGGGTAATTGGGTACCTATAAAGAAAATTTTAATAAACGGGGTAAGGTAACTATAGGGTAGTGAGAATGTATTAGGATTATGGTTAGGATAATAATTTTTAAAATTATTCGGATAATTAAAAAGGTTAAGGTCTTTGATTTTTAATAAGGTTAGGGTTTGGGTATCTCAAAATTCATGGATACCTTACTCGTTGGCATAGTAGATTTATGCCACTTAGAGCATGTTTGGCTTGATTTTTTTTAACTTAAAAACTATTATAAAGCTCTTATAAAAAATAATAACTTTTAAAATTAAGTTAAAATTATTTGGTAAATTTATTTTTTTATAGATAAGTTGTTGAGCAAAACAACTTATAAAAACTCTAATTTTAGTTAAAATTACCATAAAGGGTATTTAATAAATAACTTTTTATTAATCACGAATTTCTTTGTTCAAAATAAAAAAATTAACTTTATTTTATCTATTTAAAATAAATTTTGAAAATATAAAAAGGATTTTTATATAACATAAAGTTTATAATTAATAATAAATTATAAAAAAAGAGTTCAACAAATAATTTATAAGTAACACATAATTCATAAATAAATTTTTATTGAATAATAATAAATAAATCAAATAAAGAGAAAAATTAAATCAAATAAAAAAAATGAGATATGAAAGAAAGTAGTGAGTCGACTACTAAAACCCTTAACCCTAACAATGGAGGAGAACCCATAAAAGATGAAAAGAAGTCTAGGATGGGAGTCATAATTTAGGAAAATCACATTTAGCTATTGATATCCTTACTAACAAAGTTCACTTTCATGAACAATATTATCTCAACAACCATAATCAACAAATATTATCTCAATTTTCATATAATTTATCTCAACAACCATTAACTTATTTAATTAATTATTTCAATCATAATCATCAAATATTATATACAACATAAAAAAGTTAAGAATAAATAAACATCACATAATTGTCATATCAAACAATAAACTGAGAAATATCAACTAATAAAGAGAGTTTTCAAAATCCAAAAAAATAGAAAATAAAATGAAAAACAAAATAAAAAGAAAAAAAAATAATACCTGAATGCAGTTTTGAATTTTGAATATTCCTTTTTCTCAATTTTTGTAAGTACAAAAAAATATCTTAAAATGATGACTTGCAGAAAGGGAGAGAGGAGAGGGAGATCGATAGAGGGAGAAGGAGAGAGTATTTTTTGAGAGTGAGGATCTTTTAGGAAAAAATAACTCTCCTAATAAGCTAGCGTGTTTTTTTTTTATAAAAAAAAAACCTCATAATTGGAGTTTTTTTTAAGTTCTTTTTTTTTTAGATTTTATTTTTTAAAAAAAAGTTATTTTTTAAGAGTTTTTTACAAAATCTTATTTGACCTAACTTCTGCTTTTAAGTAGTAGATAAGTTAAATATAAGCCAGGCCAATGGGCACTTAAACAACTAGCACCATTATGCTTTTCTTAGCTGCAAGGTAATTTATTTATTTTTTTTATATTGCTTTATACTACATATGCAGTGGGTCAAAACTTAAGCCCAACTCTATGTGACCTTAAATTCTGCAATTAGAATTTAATATGCATATAAATTATAAATTACGAGTCTATATTCTTAATCCAAAAAACATGTTTGATAAGTGGTGAAAAACTTATATTTACATAGAACTTTACATATTTAAAAATGATATAAGTTGAAATTTAATCATTCACTAAAACACACCATCAAATAATTATTGACAAGTTATAAAGTATATAAAAATACTTAATTTAATAAATTATTAGATATATATATATATATATAGTTTTGAAATTGATACTTCTATAAATACTATTGATACACTCTAAAAGAGTTAAAAAATGACTACTATTAATTTTTTTTTGGTAATAAAGAAAATATCTTATTAGTTCCTAAAATGCAAAATCTCGTCTAAAATCACATTATGTATGAATTTGGTTCAATTTTATATTAACTTTGTTCAATTATAAGCTGGTTGGTTAATTATTTTATCTATCTAATTGAATATTTATATGAGATGAAAACATTAAAAAATATAAATTTAAAATTTGAATTCCTTTTGAAAGATTTTGAAATAAATCATTCCAACTTAAAAAAAATCTTAAAATACTTGATGCAAAACGCGTGAAGTACAAAAGAAAAACACAGGCTTCAGAAGTTAGGGAAAACACCAAAGTGCCATTAATTACTGCCATTCAGAAATTTCAAAGCGAGACATTGATGCACCCATCCACATCTTCCTAATCAGCATCAGACCATTGCTGCAGGGCTGAAATCTTCCTGTACCCCAAACTTCAATGAAATTTCCACAGAAAATGTCAGTTAAGCTTTGAATATTACCCCATCTAATTTCTTGTTGAAACCTTCTTATTCTTTATCTCACATGCTTATTGACTCATCAAACCAGATATTACTATGTGTTTCTCCTCTTTACCCTTCTAATGTTTCTTCCCTAATATGTATTTCAATAACAAAACTTGGGCACATAGATGTACTATGTGCTTAATAATTGAATTTAATGAACTTGGAATCTTTTATAGAAAAGAAAAGGCATTAGTTTTTCAAGCATCTTCATATCACCCCCAATTTAAGACAGCCAAGTTGTTTGAATTTCAATTCAAGATCAGTAAAGAATTGGTCATTTTGCTTACATATGGAAGTGGTCACGAAGAAATAAAATCTTGTATGCAATGAAAAGTATATGTCACCAGTAGCAGATAAGGAATTGGACAAGATTGCAAGGAGTGGGTAACCAACTGACCATCTCCTCATGCAAAAGAAATTAATTAAATTTTGATTAATACTAAACATATATAATGATAGCATATCAAAATCACCTAATTATCTTATAACTGCAATCTCTGATTAATTATTTGGCAATTATATATTTTTTTCAAAGTGTGTGATTTATACAGTATTGTTTTCAACCACCATTTTTTAAACTCATTGTCTTTTTTCGGTCATTTATTGTCTGGTTATTTGGTTAAAAAAAAAAAAAAAGGGTCGTCCCACATTAGAAAAAAGAAAGTGGTCCAAAGTTGTGTGGTAAATAAAGGAGCCAAAGCCAACGTTCAGAGTTTTACATGGTTGGTGCAAAGAGGGCCACCATGGCAAGGAGCCCCAATCTTTTTTTCAAACAAAAGAAATGGAAGTCTTTTGAGTGCATAACTAAAAGCTCAAACAACTTTGTGGAGATGGTCAAAACCACCATTTACATTTGTGAGAATTCTTTTTACTCTGAGATGAATTTTAAAATTAATTTTTTTTAAAAAAAGTAAAAGTTAATGACTTTTGTGACCAATCCCACTTTTTTTCTTTAAAAAAATATTAAAACTTCAACTTAAAGTTTAGGCATTGAAATGGGATTGATAAATATATATATATATATATATATATCCAATGCCTTTTATTTAGAAAAAAGGAAGTTGTATTATCATATTCATACATCTTCGTGGAAAGTTGAGAAAATATTGATTTCATGCTTAGTACATGACTTCATCATTACATTAACCACATTATCAAAGGAACGCTCCATTGACTTGAATTTAATATTAAAATGGTGAATAAGAATTTATACGATAAAAATTGATGATTTTTTTTCGTGTAGCGTTATAAGATCAAAATATAATACTTAGATTCTTAGAATGCTTATGGTTAAGAGTGAATAAAATCAAATTAAATCAATTATTCATCTAAATTAAATATGAGTTGAGTAAAATAATTCGATCTAATTGATCCATTGATAAAAATCTAAATCGCTTTACACTTTGCTCTTTCAATCTTTCTTTAGCCTTTTACTCTTCCTTTTCTTCAAAACCTAAACCTAAATCATAAGCTTCTACGCTTGCACAAGTCCTTGTTTGTATCTAAGATTGCTTACATGAATCTTCGTCATTCAATTTTAATGAGATTAAATTGGATATGATAGACACTAAAAAAATTGAATTAGGTAATTGTAATTTTTCATTTTATTATTTTTTTAATTCTTAATTCTTAATTTTTTAATTTTTTTGTTTATGCATGTTAGAGATGTTAAAAATAGTTTTAATTTTTATTAATTTTAAAAATTACTATCATATAATTTTTATTAATTTTTCATTAATTTTAAAAAATTGGGGAGCAACAATCGTGCTACTTGAATTATTATTTTTAATTTTTTTCAAAAAAATTATACAGTAATAATTTTTTAAACTAATAAAAAATATTTTAATTTTTTTATAGTTTTTGGTAATAGTCAATGTTTATTTTAAAAATTAATAAATTTATTTAAAAGTTTAATTAAAATTTTAAAAAAATGAGGTATTTAACCCAATCTTTTAACAGAAAAAACACGTATCAACCATTGAGATGCTCATATAGTAAAAAAACAGAAAAGAAAAAAAGATGTCACCAAGTTGGTGCCCACAAAAAGTAAACGTCAACGAGACAGTAAAAATGGAAAAGAAAGAGCTAATAGCTAAAAGTTAAAAAGAAAATAAAAATCGAATTTTCAAACGTTGCGTGCGCCTTGAGGTATCGGTCCACTGGGGCAGAGGAGAGGAGAGGAGAGGAGAGGAGGAAGGGAACAAGAAGAAATCAGTGCTAAAGACGACATATACAGAAACCAAAATATTTTACTTCCAAAAAACCCAAAGAATAATAATAATAATAATAATAAAAGACCAATATTATCAAAATATACGACAGACGAGTTTGCATTTGCAAAGCAAAGCATGCCCACCATTTGATGCAAAACAAGTCTCCATTTTTTCCATGTGTGCGGTTTAAAACCCGTAAGTTTCGCTGCTCCTTTGGCACTGTCTTTTTTTTTTTTTTTGGTTTCAAAGATTTGAGCGCAACCCAGATTTTGTTTGTGGATTTCAATGATGTGTAAAGACACCAAGCTTGGAAATCTCAACTGGGTATTTGATTTCTTTTTTCCCTTTGGGTTTGGTTTTGTTTTTTCTTTTGATTGTTAATGTTTGAAACTTGAAAATTAGGAGTTTTTGTTTTGTTTTGTTTCTGTTGTTTGTGTTTTAATTAATCCAAATGGGAAAGTCGGTTTTTGGACAAACTTAGTTTTGACATTGCATCGAAAAAGAGGACACTTTGTTGGAATTTGGACATTGAGGGGTGGGAGAGGGGATTGTTTCCTTTCACTTTTCCCTCTCTCATTTTCCGGTTGCTTTATTAGAAGCTATAAAAAATTGGAGATTTTTAATTTTTTTGGTGGGTAAAATCCAACTTAAAAAATGGTGGATTTGTTTATAATTTGGGAGAAAATTTTGTTTTTTATGCTGTTCTTGTCTCATGTTTTGGTTGCTTTTTGATGGTATTTGGCATAAATAATAAAGCTAGTTCTTTTCTTTCTTACTCAGCTTTATATTTGATTCAAATTGGCAGTATTTTCATTAAAAACCTCGGAATGTTGCCTGCTTTTTTAGATGATCATGTTCTTCGGAAAGGTAGTTTTTGGCGAAGCTGGGTTCTATTTGGTTCGTGATTCTTCCTTTTGCTTGCTCAAAGATTCAGCATTTTATGAGAGTGTTTGTGGAAGGAATTAGACATGAAAGCATGCCTGTTCTTGTTGTGCATGGCAATCTGAATTTTTTGATTGGTTGGAAAATAATCCCTTTTATATAAGCTTTTTCTTTCTTCTTGTTTTCCTGCTTGGCAATTATCACTGAAATGAAAACAGTTAATCTTAGTTTTGAAACATACTTCCCGACGTTAGAATTGTGTACCTTTCTCTTGGAAAGATGGAAATTTATTATTCCTTAGAAGAATGGTGCTTATAAACCTGCTTAATACTGTTTCATAGTTTATTGCTGTTTATATACTAGTTTCACTAATCACAAAGTGTATGGCAAAAAAATTTTTGTTTAAACTTTGATTTCCATCTATGTGAAATTTGAAGAACAAGAAATAAGAAGGAAGAAGGCTTCTTACATGAAAACTGAGATGTGGTAAATGGGACGTTTATATGCAATCATGCCATGGAAATGATTGACATTATCAAGTTATTAGAGTAACTACCATATATTAATTTATCACTAGTTTACTGCTATTTCTTTTGGTTTTAGAGATAGTCTCTTCTGAATCCTGATATTTGATTGTCCTGTTGGAATGTAGTAATGTTGTATCTTTTGTTTGCTGTTGCTAGATTTCTCTTTAAAATGGCTGAGTGCTTTTGGAAAAATTTTACCTGAGAAATATTTGGTTTTTATTGCAATATGATGAATGGAGTATTAGCGATTTGAGACTCTTCTTGAAACAGGACATATTTAACTGCTTAAATGAGAATCTGGTTTTAATCTTGTTTGATCTTGTTACCAAAAAAGCTACTATTGGTTGCCATAGTTCCCCTGACCTGCCAAAATTAATGTTTGTGGTGAGAACAAGTGTGTTGAGTTTCCTTCAAATAGTTCACATGTTTTGCCCTGCTTGTGTTATTTCTTCTGGATGTTCAACTGCATATTATTGTATAATTTGCTACATGTTTTGTTTAAAATATCTTCTTCTGATGACATCTAATATTTATCCTGTATTGCAGGTAAATAGAGTGTGAAGCCTTTCAAAAGTACATAAACTTAAAATAATTTAAGTAGTTCACTAGAGATATCACCAGATTTGGAGTAGCAATGGCTCCTGGAGGCAGTGCTTGCAAAGAAGTTGTTGAATCTCATCCCTCTGTAGCAGATTATGACATTGCTACTGCAAAATCCGAGAGTAATACTACAACGATGAAGAGTCCTGTTAGTTTGCTTGGAAAACATGGAATTCATTCAAACAATGGTGTTTATGAACTCCTTGAGTGTCCTGTATGCACAAATTTGATGTACCCACCAATTCACCAGGTTTGTTCACCTGTGTACACTATTCGGGCTCCTCCATAAAGAATATAGTTTGTAGTATTTTGTTTTTCACCCTTTTTTCATTGTTTTTACTATTACTGAATTTTCTAATTTACTTGGTTGTGAGGGCTATATGTGTGCCTTCATATGCTTGTATGGAACTAAGAAATGATATCTGTATGCTGGGGGGGGGGGGGGGGGGGGGGGGGAAATGGTGGCGAAGAACTAGTTGTGGTGCGCTATTTAGTTAGATGTTTGGTTGTGCATCCTGTGAAATGTAGGGAATCAAACACAAGGCACTGAAGGGTTATGGACATATAGTTATAGGGAAAAAAGGGGTATTTGTTTCTATCCAAGAGGATATCTTATCATCTTGGAGCTTGGTTGCTGCAGTGGAGAGTTATCCTCAGGTGGGAAGATGGAAAAATAATTAATGTACTTGGAAAGCAATTTGAATGGGTGGAAATTTTGGTCAGACATAGGCTCATTTGGTGTTAAGGATAGTTTGGCTATAGTGTCCTTAAGTGATTAGGCTTTATGGGGATTTTTTACTATGGTATAGAGAATTTGTTCCTAGCCTCTTTCTATCAAAATTTGGAAAAATGATTCAGTTATGATTTCTATATGTTGTATCCAATATTTCTATTACAGTGCCCAAATGGACATACTCTGTGTTCTAACTGCAAGATTAGAGTGCACAACTGTTGCCCAACATGCTGCTATGATCTTGGAAATATAAGGTGTTTAGCTTTGGAGAAAGTTGCAGAATCCTTGGAACTCCCTTGTAAATACCAGAACCTAGGTTGCCATGATATCTTCCCCTATTACAGCAAGCTCAAGCATGAGCAACACTGTCGGTTTTGTCCCTACAATTGCCCCTATGCTGGGTCTGAGTGCTCTGTTACAGGTGACATCTCAACCCTTGTGGCACATCTCAAGGATGATCATAAGGTTGACATGCATGATGGATGTACCTTCAATCATCGATATGTCAAATCAAATCCACACGAAGTTGAAAATGCCACATGGATGCTTACTGTAAGTTCGTTTATGCTACAGTACATGACAGCTCAAGTGTTACCATGCTTCTCTGCTAGTTATTTGTGAATTGTGATAAAACATCATGGTCTCAAACTTTTGCTCATATTTTTCTTTTCTAGTTTTCAAAAGAAATTGAAAACCGTTTAAGTCACCTGAGTTCTTTATATTGCCAGGAGATTATGTGGTTTCTGTTCAGACTGTTCAAGTTATAGTTAGTGCCTGTTTTAAACTGCAAATCTCATGCTTCTGGAAGGATTCATTTGACAAGTTATCCATAATTATTTGCAACAAACTACTGCCATCTTTTTAAATAATTTATTGTAGATCTACTTTTAACTTTCTATACAAACTATCATAATGTTTTTATCTACTATTCCTCTGGTCAAATTAAATCTTGTCTTGATATGAAGCCCTAACCTACTTTTTGAACTCTGTCATCCTGTTCAGGTGTTTAATTGTTTTGGAAAACAGTTCTGCTTGCATTTTGAGGCATTCCAGTTTGGCATGGCACCTGTCTATATGGCCTTTTTACGTTTTATGGGTGATGATAATGAAGCAAAAAAGTTCAGTTATAGTTTGGAAGTTGGTGCCAATGGCCGTAGACTAATATGGCAGGGGATTCCCAGGAGCATCCGGGACAGTCATAGGAAAGTTCGTGACAGCCAGGATGGACTTATTATCCAAAGGAATCTGGCTCTATACTTTTCTGGTGGGGATAGGCAAGAGCTGAAGTTGAGGGTAACTGGCCGTATATGGAAAGAAGAATGAGATAGGATTCCATGGAGAATTAAGGTGATTTTGTACAGTTTCAAAAGGTTCTGAGTCTTATTGGGAAACAGATGAAGCTTTCATTTTTCTGATGGGGGCTTTCTTTTGTATTTACATGTTGTATTTTGACTGGGATCTCTGTCCTCAACAGTCCAATCTCTCTGTTGACCGCTGCCTTCTGCTGAATGTTTAGTGTAGGAAATGATGATTTATATGAGTCAACTTGGTTGCTCAAAGTTTAATGCAGCAACATGTATGAACTTTCCCTTTGAGTCCTTAAAAAGGTCTTTCGGCATCTTTTGGCTGTGATTGCCGTTAGCTTCCTGTATTAAACCACTTCCTCACTATTACAAAGTGCTATTTTGCTCATGTGTCCTGTTTATTGCCAAAAGTTTTCTGTTTTTCGTCCAAGATATAGCTTGATTGTTATTTGAAAATATTACGAGGAAACCACTGAAACTTTATTCTGAATGTTTCTGAATCAAAAGTACAATGTAGCTCGTTGATGATGCAAGCTTCAATACTGAAAAGAGTGAATGGGAATTATACATGCAAAGTAAAACTGACTTAATAATGTCAAAACATTACAGGACTAACATTAGTTCATCGACATGAATGTCAAATATTTTAAAACTTCGGCTAAACTTTGGAAGAGTGGAGAAGACGTGCTTATTCTTCCGGACAGACAGACACTGATAATCTGGTATCTAATGTGCTCTGTTTTCTGGTTCTGGTGATGTTTAGGACTTATAGCATGTACTTTTTCCAACAAATGATAGAACAATTATCATATTCCAAATTTCATGGTTTCCATTTTTGAATATCAAGCAGCTTATTTAATAATCTAAAACCCTTTGTTAATCATTAAGAAGTCATATTCCAACCAAGAAACCTTGGACTGTTGACATGGAAAGATTGAAATATGAAAGGTGACTTGCCATGCACAGTTCCATGTCTCCGTCCCATGTCGTTGCCAATTAGTAAAGATGGACGGTCCAGGTTTAGACTGGTATACCCAACAAATCCAAAAGGAAGATCATGATCATGCACCTCATGGGGTTTTTTCCTTGATAATTGCAATTTGGGAGAATGGAGAATTTGGACCAATGTTTATGATCAGGAATTCATTGCATGACTTTAATTTAGTTTCCTCACGAGATTGATCATGCAAATTTGCAAATCAAAGACCATTCGATTAGCATAAAAACGGAAAAGAATACATTAACAGAGAATAGAAAATATAAGTTTAGTTTAGAGACGTGCAGACGTGAATGCACGTAGAAGTAGGTGTGTTTTAACGGTTAAACTATGAGAGACCCGAGCTTCTCGGAAAACAGGGGAAACATGTGTGTCTGTTCTAATACAGAGCCATTACAGAGCATGGGGGAATAAACAGAAAAGAAAGAAAAAAAAAAAAGTTGAAACGACCTTCACTTTTCTGTTTCCTATAAAGTTCTGTATCTGTTTTTGCATTTTTCTCTGTTATCAACATTCCCCCCCCCCCTCCCTCTCTCTTTCTCTGTCAATCCAGCCTTCCATAGCTTTTTTTTGTCTGTTTAACCTTCTTGGGTTGATCAGATCACAGACTGTCAGGTATGTTTGTAATGCTTTAATGCTGTCTGTTTTTTTTTTTTATCTGAAATAGTGGTACATTTGATTTTGCAATCAAATGGATCATACATGCATTGACAATTGATTATGATCATTGCTTGTATGTATATGTTGCTGCTATCTGTTCATTTTAACAAAATCCCAAGTAGCATTCCGTGTCTTATTGTTTTTATTAAATTTGAGACAAATTCCAAGGGGATGGTGATTGAACCTTGGCAATCACCCTCAGGCTCCTTAGACTATGACCATTAGGTCAACCCTGAAAAGCATATAATATAATATTGTTTCATTTTTTTTTCCCATGCAGGAAAAGATTTGATTTTGCATTGGATTGATAAAAGAGTCCTTTTCACTGCATGAAAATTGGAGGTTTCAACATCCTGAGCTATGTTCTGCTGCGGAGGTGCGGAGGAGGAACCCAACGGCCCACCTGCAAACCAATATACAGCCCCACCTAGAGGAGGAAACCAATTCGGTGGCGCTGGTAATTGTTTTTCCGTATCTCTTTAACTTTTGGAGCTTTATTTGTTCTGTTTTCCATTCTTCTTAGGCCTCTCAAGAGTCAAGAAAATGGTTTTCAAATCCTTATAATGGTATGTTTACAGGCAGTGGGAGAGGAGAGCCAAGGGCTTCCAATGTGGTTAAAAGTGGGGCTCCTCAGAAAGTCCTACCAATTGAAATTCCAGCTATGACATTGGATGAGTTAAATAGGATGACTGGTAACTTTGGCACAAAGGCTTTGATCGGAGAAGGTTCTTATGGCCGAGTTTTCTATGCAAAGTTAAGTAATGGTCAGGATGCAGCAATAAAGAAGCTGGATACTAGTTCTTCACAAGAACCAGATTCTGATTTTGGAGCACAGGTGAGAGTGAGACACATAAAACCCTTTTCTTTCCACTATTAAGGTGATCTGTGTAGAGTTTGATTATGATCCCATGTTATTGTTACCATGAATTTGCAGTTATCAGTGGTTTCAAGACTTAAACATGAACATTTTGTGGAGTTGATGGGGTATTGTTTGGAAGCAAATAACCGAATCTTGGTATATCAGTACGCGACAATGGGTTCTTTACATGATGTATTACATGGTATGCTCAGTTTCGTCATTCATCTTTTTGCTTTTCTTTTGTTGACATTATGAAATTTTGTTCATTTTCAGTATTTTTTCTTTATCAGGTAGGAAAGGTGTACAAGGAGCTGAACCAGGTCCAGTTCTCACCTGGAACCAAAGAGTAAAAGTTGCCTATGGTGCTGCAAAAGGTCTTGAATATTTGCATGAGAAAGTTCAGCCTTCAATAGTTCATCGTGATGTCAGATCAAGCAATGTTCTTCTTTTTGATGACTTCATGGCCAAAATTGCCGATTTCAACTTGACAAATCAATCTTCTGACACAGCTGCTCGACTGCATTCGACTAGAGTCTTGGGTACATTTGGGTACCATGCCCCAGAGTAAGTCTTGTACTCTAGCATTTTAATCCGTTTACAACTATAACGTGCCAAAGAAGCCAATTTATGGCCTAGTCTGCACCTATATATAAACTGATTTAAGTTATTAAAACTTTGCATGCCTGCAGATTATTTCATTGAAATGAAACCAAGACAGATTATCTTCTTGAGTGTTAGAGTTTAGGATACCTTCATTTTCATCTTTGATCCTCAGACAAATTACCACAAAGTTATAACTCTAAAGATTTATGAAATTTAGAATCACTTCTAGTCAGGAACAGATTTTTTATACTTACCTACAGTAGGCACCCATTTTGTGATTCTTATGCATTTGTGCATATACCATCCTTGGTTGCAACTCTTTTTCAATTTCAATTTCCAATGTTCCAAAACTAAGATACAAGTTGTTCCAGGAACCATGACATTGAAAATTTTCTGTATCTGCAGAAGTTGCTTTTATCATTTTCAAACAATGAAATTAGTGATATCGTACATGTAATTCTATCTAGTATCTGATTCATGTTATTGCCACAAGTAATGAAACAGATTCCTCGTAGTAAATTACAGTTGCCTGTTGTCTTGTACAAGGACCATTATTTTTCCCAGTATTCATTCTAACTTTCTTTCGTTTCTGGTTAGGTATGCTATGACAGGGCAGATAACACAGAAAAGTGATGTATACAGTTTCGGTGTTGTTCTTCTAGAGCTGTTGACAGGGAGAAAACCAGTAGACCATACAATGCCCAAAGGACAACAGAGTCTTGTTACTTGGGTGTGTTTCCTTTCCTATATGTATTTCCTGGCCCTTTAGATGTGCCTCTTGACTCATTTTTACATAACGCAGGCAACTCCAAGATTGAGTGAGGACAAGGTTAAGCAATGTGTGGATCCCAAGCTAAGCAATGACTACCCACCAAAGGCAATTGCCAAGGTTGTTGTCTCTTCTGCTACGTTATTTTCCATATGACCAGCTGGTTTTTCACAGTGCAGTTGACTTTCCCTAGTAATGATTGACTTGCCTCTTAGTGGTATCATTTTTTTTTTATATATTATTGTTTGGATATCTCAGCTAGCAGCAGTTGCGGCACTTTGTGTCCAGTATGAGGCAGACTTCCGGCCAAACATGACAATTGTTGTCAAAGCTATTCAGCCTCTTCTTAATGCAAAACCAGCAGGAGCAGAGTCTCAAGCATAGTATACATCTGACCTGAAAACCAGTAGTGAGGCTCATGTACTTGTAACTTTTTCCTCATGTTTTGTAGTCTCATTACACAATCAAGTCCATTTTCCAATCAATTCTATTCCCCCCAGAACCAGAAGGACCATTTCTTGGAGATTCAGTTTTCTCTCGTTAAATCTGCATTCTACCCTTGTATATGCTTGCTTTTGTTGTTACTTCTTGAATGCTCCTACTCCCGAGTGTTGAACCTGATAAGCCCAAACTATTCATGGATTTTAAATTTCGTCACCCCACCTCATATTATAATAAGAACCCTAACAGATTTCTTTCTTTTTAACATAAAAATTTTCTTAAATCTCTTTACATGTTTCTTTCATTTATTTTCAACAATTTCTTTTTACCTTAACCATTATTTAATTTGAAAATAACTTTATTGATTAAAAAATTTGGATATAAAAACATGTTTGGATGTTTTAAATTTGAAATTGTTTCAAATTTCAACTAATTCCAGTTCAAATTATCCTAAATATTTTCATTTTAAACTTTAAATTACTTTGAGTTGGATTAAATCGGATATCGCATTATTTTACTTTTGAGTTATCTTCTATTTAAATTAAACGTAATTTGAATTAAAACTGTATTTTACTAGATTATCAAATTATAATCATTTTTGAAAAAAATTAATTCAAATTAATTAAAAAGGTCAAAGAAAATTAGCTGGGCCTAATTTATGGCCCTGGGAGTTGGATCCTTTTAGTGACTGCATAACCATTAGAGAACGGGCAAGCGCTGCCCCGTTTTTTGCTCCTGTCTTTTAAACTCGTGTTGTCTTCAAGCTCTTGACCCTTTTTTTTTTATTATATAAAAAAGAAAAAAAAACAAATATATAAGAATTTGACAAGTTCCATTATTGTTGTTATAATTAGAAGCTTATTAATAGCATAAGGATTTAAGAAAATTTGGCAACGATGAAAAAATTGAGCTACTATGTTAATCTTCTAAATATTTGTGCTAAATTGCTAATTCAATAATGATGTCATCTTTAAATAAAATGACAACATCCATGCCTCATCTAAACTAAAAAAATAAAAAAATGACAACACTTTCTCGACAAACAAACAACATTGCGTGTAATTTTTTTTCTTTTTTTCATTATTATTTAGTTTTTTCTTTTATTGAAGAAAATGAATTTAAATATTATTTTTTATATCTAATTTGCAACCAAGCATGATACCTTGATATTCACACATTTTTTTTCTTTTGAGAGAAAAAAACGAAGTGGTAGACAAAGGTTAAATTAACTTTTTGAGATCTCTAGCTTGCAAAATTTCAAAGTAGCCTATTATTTCGCCGACAATAACTAAAATAAATAAATAAATAAATATTAAATAAAGGAGGGACTGGGTCCATCGTTTGTTTGCGGAAATCCATCCCATCTGACAAGGACATACGTGGAAGATATTGATTCGGTATTAACATGTAAAAATGACTATGTACTGTCTGATTAGACTTTTTTTCCCCCTGATTTGAGACCCAAAAAGGCCCAACGGTTATCTCACCGGCGCACGTTAATTGTTTTAGCCCTCTCCAAACGGCGTAGCTTTGGACCTGTCTTCAAGTCTTCGGTCTTCAGGTTGGTGCACACCGTGTACGCAAACCCTGGCAGATGAGGTCATTTTTGTCATTTTAGAAAAAGACGATTAGCTTGTCTCTTTTTTTGTTGGGTTTAATGAACTTTTTACATGCGTGAAAAATAAAAACGGCCAATTTATGTCGTCATTATTTCACATTTCATCATATTTATTTATAAAGTAATTATTTTGTTCAGAAATTAGTTTTATGATGAAATATCTACATGAGAAGACCATATGACCTATTAATTATTTGTGGTTAATTTTATTATATATAAAATTATTTATGTCATGTTATTGTTTTTTATGCTCAAGTGTCATTACTTTGTTTTTTTTCATGTGCTCACCATGGAAAATAAATGTACAAGTAAATATTTAATTGACAAATGTAACTCTTTTTTGTACCACCTAATTAATTGCAATAAACCACTTTAAACTCTAATAAGTCAAAGCTTATTTCCAATCACCTCAAAATACCAAATATGGTAGTAATTGATTTTATTTGTTTATTTGAAAAATAATTTTTATTTTATTCTACACTTTTTTTGGTATTTTAATCTAATATTGAATCATTACCTACATTTTTTGGTAAAATTTATAACAAATAATAAAAAAACATAGTGTATTATTTTCTGTTTTTACCTCACAGAGTTAAAAAAAAAAATTGTAATGTAAACAGTCTGTTTCCATTTTAACCGTCCTTCCCCTTCCCCCATGCCCATGGCCAAACAAGCAGGCCCGAAATCCTTGCTTTCTGATTTTCTCTTACAAATATAAATATATATAAATAAAAAAAAAACGCAGCACCAAATCTGATCATCGTCATCAACCCCCCAAAGCCCACTCTATCAATTTTCTCTTCTCTCGTCGATCTTTCTCTGAAATTCAATCCGGTTTAGATCCCAGAAGAAAAACCAAACCACCCAATCATCATTTTAACGATCTTTGAATTACATTTTTTTTTGCGTTTTTGTCGAATCGGATTAAATCGGTTGTTCTTTTGGATCGGTAAAATAAAACGGAATTGAAGGGTAGGAATGGAAGGATTGGTAAATAATTATAAATCAAAGAGAGTTTGAAGAATCAAAGGATGCCAGGATTAGCGCAAAGAAATGAGCAATATAGTAATGCCTCATTTGGGTTTTGGTGTAAGCATAGCGATGATGTTAGCTACAATCAGCTCCAGAAGGTATTCGGTTTTCATTTTGTTCAATTTTTTGTGTATTTTTGTTGATTTTTTGGTGATTAATTATTTTAATTGAATTGGATTGGATCACTGTTTTGGATTGGGTTTGTCGTTTATTCGAATGGGTAGTTTTAGTTGGGATTGGATCTTAATTTATTGGAATTTAATTTTTTTTCTTTTATCAGATCCAGTTTACAGAATTTATAGTGTTGATTATGTGCCAATTTGGATTCTAGTATTGGATTTGTTGTTCAATGGCATCTGCCTTGCTTAGAGACGTTAGACATTAGTTGGCTAATCTTTTTGGGAGCTAAGGCACTGATGTTATAGTGCTATTCCTGGTTTTGAATCGGGTAATGGAAGAAATAAGAATTAGAAATTTGATAATTAACTTCGTTAATGTCGGTTCTTAATGATTTTTTTCACTCTTTGTTGAGCTCAATGTGGCTTTCAGCCATTTTCTATGGTCTTTTTATCTTTTGGGCTATCAGAAGTATGGGTAGGTGATTGAGGAATTGGGAATTCAAGGATTGGTGCTTGTCTGCCATTAGCAAATATGGATAGTGCTTGCCCAAGGGGGCACCAAATGGTTAGAATATGAAACTCCAACTAAGAGATCACAGGTTTGAGTCCTGGGGATGGGAAGAGACGGGGTGTATGAGATAGGTGAGAGCTAACATAGCATGTCTCCACTCTCCATATGTACCAGGAACGAGGGATACTGTTGATTATGCAAGTTAATAACTGACATGTTTTATAAATGCATGGTCTATTGATTTCGTTTGCATCTTTTTGATTAGTTACTAACAAAAAGCTATGTTTTTATGTTGTAGTTTTGGAGTGAGCTGTCATTCCAAGCTCGGCAGGAGCTCCTTAGAATTGATAAACAAACCCTCTTTGAGCAAGCTCGCAAGAACATGTACTGCTCCAGATGTAATGGGCTACTGCTTGAAGGTTTTTCGCAGATTGTCATGTATGGAAAATCCTTGCTGCAGGAGGGAATAGCTGCTAACCTTCATTACAACAGGTCAGGAGTCTCAAAAAACCAAAGTGATGGTGGATTGAGTATGACAAATGGGTCGCAAGATGAAATTCAAGATCCATCTGTCCATCCTTGGGGAGGTTTGACCACAACTCGTGATGGGTCACTTACTCTTCTTGACTGCTATTTGTGCTCAAAGTCACTCAAGGGACTCCAAAATGTTCGTGCTGATCAAATTGTTTTCTCTGCTTATGTTTTCCCTTTTCGTCTAGTTGTTGATGTTGCAATTGAATCAGGTGTTTGACAGTGCACGTGCAAGGGAACGGGAGCGTGAATTGCTTTATCCTGATGCTTGTGGTGGGGGAGGTCGGGGTTGGATAAGCCAAGGAATTGCTAGTTATGGCAGAGGACATGGAACAAGAGAAACATGTGCGCTGCACACTGCCAGGCTTTCTTGTGACACCTTGGTGGATTTCTGGTCAGCTCTTGGAGAAGAAACTCGGCAGTCTCTCTTAAGAATGAAGGAGGATGATTTTATTGAGAGGCTTATGTACAGGTGTGTTTGTAGCTCCTTTGTGGTTGAATATGTGTCATTTGTTGTATTGTTCAGCTGATGAAAAGTATGAAGTTTGATGGTTATTGATCAAACTTTGTTTGGAGTAAGAAGTAGGAGGCTAGTGGTGGGAGTGTTAGTACTATGAAGAGGACAAAAGTTTTGTTTGATGGTATCAAAGACATGGAAGTTTCATTTGTGTGCCTTTAAAAGCTTTAGTCTGTGTTCTTCTCCTAGTTGAAAACTGACTAGCTCTGTGAAGTAAATTTAGCTGTCGTGTATCTGATTTCCTAGCTATGAGAGTGTATGTGTTTTAGATGGATAATTATTAAAATAAAACTTGTGATGAGCCATGAAGTGAGGAAATGAAACTCCATTTTTCAGATTGGAGAAAAGATATTATTCAATTTACTATTCAAGATGCTTGAAAATGTTAACATACAAGGTACTGAGTTTTTTTCTTTTTGTCGGTTGACTTGGCCGTGGCATTAACTTCAGGAAAGCAGTCTCTTCTTCATCTTTCCATGAGTTGGTTCTTTCATACAGTGATGTAACTTTAGAGCCTTATTTTGAATACATTTTGGTCATCCATGAGAATCCCGCTTCAATTTACAGAGTTTAGTAATTAGAAGATATAATACTAGTACTCCTAGAAGCATGTGTTGAACTAGAATTTGGGATTTATTCTTTCTTTCTGGCTTTCAAGCATGACATGAAACCATTAAGGAACAGAAAGTCCAACCTTGTAAGAATCATCCATTCCTAGCAGCTTTGAAGGCATAAATTAGTAAGAAACCTGCAATAACTGAGTGCTGCTTCCTTTGGAGGGAGAGTAAACCCTAAAAAATGACATCTCTAAATGGTCTTTAATCAAGATATTAAGTAGTGGATAATGAGAATGACTGATGTTGGCCAAGACTTTTCTATATTGAAGGAGATCAGAATTTTAGAGAATCAAAACAATATGATCTTAGAACCTGGACTTATAAACAGTTAATGAGTACTATTTATCTCTGTCTCTGTACCTCTCTTGAAAGTTAATTTTTTTTTTCTTCTTTCCCTTGAATAGTCAACTGTAGGCTGTCCAGTTCTAGTGATCAAAGGAAAAAGCAAGAGAAAAGATCTGATTAAGTTGACGTTACTCTTTTCCTTGTTACCATAAATCCCAAACAGCACCCTGCTACAAGAGATTGTGAGTAGACAGGGAAATTGTATTTTAACGGAAGGTATCTCAAATATGTGTGCTTTGTTTCAATGTTTGTAGTTGAAAGTTATTCTTATGGAAGATGGACTAGGGGGTAAGTTTGAATCTGAGGTCCCTGAAATTATGGGTAGTGAAAGATGCGTACACTGTTTGCATCAGTGTTGTTCCAGGGAACAACAGGCCTGTAAATTTATTTTCTTGTTTACTCAACCATGTGGACTTTCTTTAATGGATTGCTTTCCCTATATGATTGCTGTCATGCTTATTATCCTTGTTACTTTTTCAATTCTGTAAATCTTCATGGTTGTGGTGGAGTCAAATGTTGCTAACTAAGAAATTACACTTTTATGAGATAAACTAGGTAAAGTTTCTGACTGATGAGTATCATCACTGGTGTTTGTAGGATAGAACTATAAGCATTAGAGTAAAAAATTAAACAAGTACTGATAACGAAATTTTCATATAAAAACAAGATGTAGATGTTGAAAGGTGTTTTTGTAGAGAAGTGCATATGAATTGAGGCTGTATAAAGGGTGGGATGGGGGGATATGCTTAAAGAGATATTGATAGAGTAAAATTTGTAGCCTCCTTCAGTATGAAAAAAATTAACATGAGATGATTTCTTTTGAGCAATGAAAATGAGACATTAAATGGACTGGAATGGCTGCAAAAGTTTTGCATCTGCCTTGACCACTTCTGCTTATCTGTCTTTACGACATGCCTGTAGACTTCTGCTCTCTATTGTTTGTATAGATCTCACATTTGCATCTCTGTCACAGGTTTGACAGCAAGAGATTTTGCAGAGATTGCAGAAGAAATGTTATCCGTGAGTTCAAGGAGCTGAAAGAGCTAAAACGTATGCGTAGAGAACCTCGATGCACTAGTTGGTTTTGTGTTGCAGATACAGCCTTTTTATATGAGGTGCTTCATCCATATATTTAACCATATGTTCATATGTTCATGGCTGTCGTTATGATACTATCATATGTTCATCTTTTGATCTACTTGTTCATAAAGAATGGATGAAATTAGCATTTTGACTGCTTTAGTCATAATTTGTTGAACTTGTTGTGAGAATTTTCAAAATATATATGACTTGCAACATTTTTCTTTACTACTTGCCCAGGTATCTGATGACACAGTCCAAGCTGATTGGCGCCAAACTTTTGCGGACACTGTTGGAACTTACCACCACTTTGAATGGGCAGTTGGAACTGGGGAAGGAAAATCAGATATTATGGAATTTGAAAATGTTGGCATGAATGGAAGTGTTCAAGTCAATGGCCTGGATCTTGGTAGCTTGAGTGCGTGTTATATCACCCTGAGGGCCTGGAAATTGGATGGCCGCTGCTCTGAGCTTTCTGTAAAAGGCCATGCATTAAAGGGCCAACAATGTGTGCATTGCAGGCTTGTAGTTGGAGATGGTTATGTTACAATCACAAGGGGGGAAAGTATCAGAAGGTTTTTTGAGCATGCTGAAGAGGCTGAGGAAGAGGAGGTAGTTCAAACTTTGTGAGGCTTATAAATGAAGTTGTTTGGATAATAGTGATGTTGAACTTTTAGCTCATCTTTTCAGGATGATGATTCCATGGACAAGGATGGAAATGAGCTCGATGGAGAATGCTCCCGTCCCCAAAAACATGCGAAGAGTCCTGAACTTGCTCGAGAGTTTCTTCTTGATGCAGCAACTGTTATTTTTAAAGAACAGGTATCTTCAAATCTTTTCAGCCTTTTTGTGCTTTATAGTCTTGCAACATGCCTGCCTTTTTTTTCGCTTATTTACTCAAAAAAAAAAATTCATCTGTGGGATTCTATTATTTCCGTTCAATAATTAAAACCCTTGTGTGTGTAGAAGAATGTGATCAGTAGGGAGGTAGCAAAAAACAGTTGTATATTAATGACTTGATGTGCTAATTAGCAGCAGGTGAGTTATAAGTGTAGAAAATTTCATTATTTTTGACAGAATCTCTGTTTATATGAAAATGGTTTTTGTTGTTTAATGTTGTGCTTTAGAGAAGCAGGACTAACAATTAATGAAAATTTGTCTTGGGTTAAACTTTGAGAAGAATTGACCGTATGTTCTGAACTTGATAACCAGGAAACACCCATATGAGTGATACATAAAGATGGGAAGATTATAATAACTTTGAAAAAGATTGCCATCGGATGTTCATAATACTGTAGCTACTTAGCTGGGGGTACGAAAAGTAATTGGTTTTCTGTGTAAGCAATGATACATGACCTAGTAATGGGGAAAAATATTTCCTGAGACAAGTATGAGGCCAACCTTGCTAACTTCCATCCTGTTAAGTATCTGTTTGGAAGCAAATGTACACCTGTCAAACAAATTCCGTGGAGGTGCTTAACCTCATTTCCTTAACTCAGATTCATGTTAATACAGAGGCAGTAGCGCATTTTGTACTGGCTAAAATGAAGATGTTTTCGGGCAGTAATCTATAAAGAACACCAGTGGTTGCCTGGTGGCAAAGAGTGAGTTAATCCAAGTTTCAGAGTGAAATGCTGGGAGAAAAGATATGGGACCTATAATTTAAGTGAGGTCATCTGCAATCAAGGCTAATGAGTTCAAATTTAAGGCTACATATTCTAGTCCTTTGTTTTGATATAGATGATTGGTATTATATCTGGAAAAATTCAAAGAAAAGGTTTTCTTATATATGTGATTAACTGAGTCTTAAAAGATTTTAAATAATTGAATCACAAGAGTTACAATGAGTTAGATTTGAGTACTTCTAGAACTTGGACTTTGTTTTAGTGCTTCTTGTGGTTGTGGCACAGCAAACATACAAGTCAATCTGTTTCAGTTGTTTGTGTTCTCCTTATTGCTAAAACATACTATTTATCCATTTTGAATTCAGGTTGAAAAGGCTTTTAGGGAAGGAACAGCACGCCAGAACGCACACAGTATCTTTGTTTGTCTTGCACTAAAGCTGCTGGAAGAACGCGTTCATGTTGCATGCAAGGAAATTATTACATTGGAAAAACAGGTCTGAATAATTGGTGATACTTCAGGATAGGTTTTCCTTTCTGCTTTTAGATAATTATTGGAGGTTTTTCTGTATTTTTTGATAAATATTTTTAACACTACATGATTTCTACAGATGAAGCTACTTGAAGAAGAAGAGAAGGAAAAGCGTGAAGAAGAAGAACGCAAGGAGAGGAAAAGAACAAAAGAACGAGAGAAAAAACTCAGGAGAAAGGAGAGACTGAAAGGAAAAGAAAGGGAGAAAGAAAAACAATGTGCTGAGTCAAGTATTATTCCTGTTGCTCCTGACGTCTCGAAGGAAGAATCTTCACCAAGCATTGAGGTTGAAGAAAATATCGCTATTAGTTGCAGAGACTCTGTGAGTGACACAGGTGATATTATTGTCTCTAGACCTGGTTCTCCAGACATTGAAGAACAGTTTTTAGATGGGCATTCCACTTCAAGTTTGCAAAATCACTCTTTTGATAGTCCTGATGCAGAAGGTACCAAAGAAAAAGATGGGAATGGCTCTTTTACAATGGAGCAATCAAAATTTTCTCGTCGGAGATTGAAATTTCGCAAGGATGGTCCTTTTGATCCATCCCCAAAATGGTCTGATCGGCGCCGGTTTGCTGCTGTTTCAGAAAGTGCTCCTGTTAATAGATCCGAGCCAAGATATCAGATTGAAAACTTTGAGGCTCCTTCCAGGAGCATCAACGGATTAAATAGGCAATTAAGGATAAGCAGTGCAAAGCCCAATGGTCGGAATTGTGGTGTTAAGTATACTGAGAAGTTTCAGTGTTCCAACGGCCGGGTTGACAGGTATGACTTCTACTCTTGCAGCTGCAGCCAACACAATGAATACAGAGCCAAGATTGAGCCACTTGTTTCTGCAACTAGAGTAGGTCGAGAGCCCAAATCTGTGAGCAAGTCAGAATCTGCAGTGGATATGTCCAAGCAAGTCTATCGTGGTAACAAGTATAATCGACAAGATTACATGCGTGAAGATTGTGGGAAGCTGAAAAATAAAATTATTGCTGGAACCAATCCTTCCGGTCGAGATTCACTTCATTCCAAGAAAGTTTGGGAGCCCACAGAAGCACAGAAAAAGTACCCCCGGAGCAACTCTGATACAGATATTACTTTGAGGTCATCTACTTACAGTGAAGGAGCTGGACCTGATAATAACTTTGTTAAGTCATCAGGTGAAACGTGCTCTAGTGAAGCGAGTGTAAATTTGGGTGAAATTGATCATGAGCATAGCAAAGCTAACAAATCAAGGAACTCCAGCATTGCAATGGATGAGGACTGTCATGTGGAACAACAGGATCAATGCTCTTCGCTGAATGCTGTGTATGAGGAAGTTGGAATTTGTTCCAATAGAAATCCTACCTTGAATGGAATTTCTCATTCTATGATGAGTAGCACTTCTAATTCTGATAACTGCTCTTCATGCCTTAGTGAAGGAGATAGCAATACCTCCTCTTCAAATCATGGAAACTTGGAATCTTCATCAACATCAGATTCTGAAGATGCCAGCCAACAATCAGATGGGAGAGATACTTCAGTCTGCCATCAAAATGGCTTCTCCGAAGTTCAGGTGAAAGGAATGGATAAAAAACAGGATGTCAATGGAGGGGTTGCTCTGGGGAGCCAGGCATTGTTTGGAAATACACCAGATGGTAGAGGGAACAAAGTTCCTGGAAATCCACTGACAAAAACTGCTGAAAATTCTGACAATGGAAAACCCACTGCTGTTATGGGTTCTCAACATCAAGGCATGTTTACATCAGTGCATAACCAACATATACAATTTCCAGTGTATCAGGCTCCTTCAACCATGGGTTACTACCATCAGAATCCTGTTTCTTGGCCAGCTAGTCCAGCTAATGGATTAATGCCCTTTCCTCCAAATCCCTATCTTTATGCTGGCCCTCTTGGCTATGGTTTAAACGGGAACTCACGTTTATGCATGCCATATGGCACTCTGCAGCATTTAGCAACCCCCCTGTTTAATCCTGGTCCTGTTCCGGTTTATCAGCCAGTTTCAAAGGTCAATGGCTTGTATTCAGAGGAGCAAACTCAGATTCCCAAGCCTGGAACAACAAAAGAAGCTTTCACTGAAGTTAACACAGAGAGGGTTGTTCCTGGCAGGCTGCATCCAACAGAACAAGCAGCAAATGGAGAAGGAAGGCAAAATGATGTCTCTGCCAAATTGCACACAGATAACACTAGCTTTTCCTTGTTCCATTTTGGTGGGCCTGTGGCGCTTTCAACAGGATGCAAATCTAATCCTGTCCCTTTGAAAGATGAGATTGTGGGAGAACTTTCTTCTCAATTTTCAGTAGATCATGTTGAAAATGGTCATGCTTGCAATAAAAAAGAGACTACTATTGAAGAGTACAATTTGTTTGCAGCGAGTAACGGCATAAGGTTTCCGTTCTTCTAATATAGTAGTTAGATATGGGTGACTGTTTGCCAATTTAGTCCCTACCTTCTTGCTCAGTGATATTGAAGTTTGAGAGTACTTTGTAATTCGGTATACAATAATCTTACTGTGAAAGAAAATCCAATTTTAGCTTATAGTTTCTTTAGTAGATTGTTACCAATTTGTCTCATTGTTTTATTTAATGTAGAGAAAGATAAAGTTGGGAGAGTGCCATATAATGTTTGAGGGCTTTTCTGTATGAGGTCAGTTTTTTTGAGTAATGAAGCTTTGCTGGTATGAGATTTTGTTTTCTTGGATTTTCTTTGGATTTGTGGCCATTTCAATTTCGGTTCTTGAAAGATTCTGATTTATCTTAAACATGGTTTGCTTGAGATGAGTATTAGCATCCATAAATCCTTTGTTTATATTGATTTGTTGAGCAAGGAGCAATTGGACTTGCATGTCCCAAGTGACTTTGAGTTTGATTTGTTGCTGACAGGAAGATCTTCCTCCTTGTAAGGAATAACATTCCTTTCCATTCTTCCTAGAAGAAAAGTTTATTAAACAACAGATCTGGTAATCAGAATGTAGTTGCTTGTCTGCGGAACACTATAATCTATATTTTCTGATCTTTTCCCAAAGGAAGATATGTTCACCTCTTAACCTTGAGCAGCAAGGAATATTGCCATGATGGAAGCTTGCAAAATGGTAGGGTTTGTCATTTTGTTTATGTCTTCAAGTAGGATATAGATTCTAGAAGCCAAGTAATTGATTTATTCAGGATTAGAAAAGAGCGCAAAGGATGACCTTTCAGACAATGGAATTGAAATTTCTTTTGCTGAATTATCTTCATCAAAGATTCATATGCTGACAAAAACGTGAAAGGGGCAAGGAAAGACTTAATAGTAGTCATAAAATCGAAACCTATGTGGCCAAATAAGCAAAAAGTAGCTGTGGTACTAGCACTTTATTATTGGGATCCTCAATTCTTTAACACAATTAGGATACCTCAAAACAATTCAAGCCCGAGCTAAGTACGAATCTAAACTTCATTGTTTGCCTTAATAAACTTCAAAACAGCTAGATAAAATCCAGGCTCATCTTCAAATTCAGTCATCTCAAAGGAATGGTCAGCTGCAACTCTCTGTAAAGTCGTTTTATCGGGCAAGTTTGCAACTATAACGTCAGGGAACTGTTTCCCTTGCTGCTGTAGCACTGCTCTACCTTGGGGATGGCTAATTACCAGTCTTGCACCTGTACAAGTAACAGTCACAATCTCACTTTGTAAAGAGGGCAACAGACTAGACATGGCTAACAACTTTTCATTCTAATACATGCAAACTCTACTAAGCCCTTTTTCATTTTCTTGTTCCCTCCCCTTGTTGAGTATCTACTAAGCTCTTTCAATAGGTAAAGATATACTATTTGGCAGAGACAGCAATAGCAACATACAGTCTGTGATACATGCATTCCTTGCCAGTAGTCAAAAGTAAAATGAAATAAAACATAGGATCGACTTAAATTTTACCAAATATCCAGCAGGATTACCTGGTGAACAACGTTTTGCCAGCAATGTGAAAATCTGGTCAAGTTTGAACGGCAAAGCAGGCAGAAAATAGAGAAATACAACGTCCAGTGGTGACCATTTCTCTGGCACACCTATCAATTCTCCTTGCCAACACTTAACCTCATCATATTTTTCTTTAATTCCGGCTAAGATAAGAATAGAATCATGGACTACAAGCAACAATTGGCTCGGTGATGATTCAACCAAATGATCCACAAATCCTTCAGAACCAATTGAGACTAGTACTCTAGAAGTCTCCTCAATCTCCCCCGCAGATGTAATGCGGTCAATATTTTGCCTAACTTGTTCAGAATTTAAATCATCTGAATCAAGAAACGACCAATCTTTTTCATAAAAATCTTCAATATTGATAACTGAAACTGCCCCCTCATTTGAAGCGTTTGCAGTTCCAGCTAATGACTGATGACTGCATAGTGACTTACATGAAAAGTTGGATTGAAATGAAAGACAAGGAGGAGAGGCATGGCATATATCATGACGGGAACTGTCACTGTTAATATGTCGAGGCTGTGATTGAAGTCTAGGAAGGGACAGGCGAGGAGGAGAGGGATGGAGGAAAGAGCAAGGTAATAGGAGTGATCTCATTGAAGCTAAATAGTGTATTCAATTATGGAGAAAATTTTGGTTCAAGATGAGCAAATACAAACAACTTGGCGATATTTGACAGAGATAAATTAAGAAAAAGCTTAACACCCTTAAAGTTAACGAGTTTGGCTGTTCACTCTATTATTATGCATCTTCAGTATATCTTCATAAGACCAAACATTCCCTTCCATACTACCCTCCTGCCATCAAGAACCGTGCAATGTCAATACTTTAAAATGAACAAAAGAATGGGAAAGAACAATTTCCATTGGCAATGGCAACTGGCAGGCCATGAATACACCAAAAAGCCCAAGCCATCTCTAATATACACAACAAGATTGTAAAAAGCCAAGGGAATGGGTAATTCTAACGTTCTTCTCAAATTTAATATAATCTACTTTACAAGCTGAGAAAAGGAACAAAAAAAAAAAAACACAAAGAAGAATATATACCCATAATTCAGCTGAAACAATGGATACCCATAACTTACACCAAGAATAGAAAATCTATGGAAGTCTCACAGCTGTGATAGAAAATTTCATTTGCTGAGAACCCAATTGGTAAAAGGATTACTGTTTTAAAGTTTTGTAATATTTGCTAATAATTATTAGTTCATATAATTGGAAGACAAGAATGGAAGGAAGGAAAAACAAAAGAAGAAAGGGAGCAAACAAAATTGCAACAAGATAAAAAAAAAAAAGGATAAAATGGAGAAATAGAAGCTAACCTCGACTCCCCTTGAGCGCAGCAGCTGACTGTGGGCAGTACCAGCAGGTTTAGAAATGAGAAAAATAAGGATGGAAAGCCCATTAAGTTTTGGGCTTTCCAATTGAATACAATGATGATATTGACCCTTTCTCATTCGTTTCAACTTGTTTTCTTGACCCAAAGAAGAAAAAGAAAAAGAAAAAAACAAAGGAAGAGAAAAGAAAATAATTCATTGGCTATTTTGATTTTTGATACATTGATCACTCTCAATAAGAACAAAATAATTCATTTTTTTTTTTATCAGCTGAGTTGATTTCCATATTATGAACACTCAAAATAGTGATAATTAAGTAAAATTTCGAATGGTTTGTTATTTTCATGAAATATGTATATTGAGATTAATGTATTGAAATATAATTTTTTTTTTATTTCCTTAGAAACACAATGTCAAAAACTACATTCATTTTCCAAAAGTTAAATATATCCTACTCCGAACTCGGATTCTCTTGGCTAAAGTCATGCAGTTCCTAATTTATACATCTCAATGCATTGGACTGAACAGTTTGGTGTCATGTTCACCAAGTTAGCCGATGACAGCATAGTATTTTGGTCTGGGAAAATGAAGGTCAAGGCTGAGTGCTGGGGAGTCTGTTGAGAACAGAGTGCTCTGGCTTGTGCTCACATTCGAAATCAAGGTGAACGAAGGCTCGCTCAACTTCAGGGAGTTCTTCAATCTTTATCTGCAATGATTCTCCAATAGCATGTGCCTCTTTCAATGGCAAGTCCTCAGGCAGTTCAATATCAACCTGATTTTGTAAAGGGAGAACCAACAGAATCAAATCTAGTAAATTAAGCTGGACATTTTGCTTAGATATCGTTCAGGTTTCTTTTCTTGGCACATATTGAAAATGTTTTTAAGAAATGAACCTGTGCAGTGCTTAGAACTACAAAATGACATACATATGTTTGCACATGTAATAAATAAGGCAAAACTCAATTCAAGGCTGTCTGTCAAACTAAGGAGATGGAACCGGATGCAATATCATGATGAACTGATGTCTTTGACGAGGTATATATGAAGCAAGATCTGTAAACATTTGCTACAAACCAACCTCAACAAAGAATAAGACACCAAAAGTATAGGCTCGAACAGTATCGACTCTTTTGATTAGAGGATGGTGCCTCAGGACGAGGTATGTAAGTTTCTGCAAAACTTCAGGAGGAGCCGATTGTCCAACCAACGAAACTACATGAACAGAAGTTCAGAAAATAAATGGTGGCATAAAATCACCTGAATTAAATAAGAATGTCAAGGAACAAGCTAAAGTTCTTATGTCTGGATTCCAGGACATTAGATGCTGATGCATACAAGAAGGCATTCTTTTTTCTACTTAACAAACCCTCACCTCAACCAGAAAAGATGAGAACAGATGTTCTTATGTTGAAAATGAGGACAACTGTCCATTAATGGAAAGAAAAACTTATAAGAATAAAACTAGAGGTTTCTGGTAATCTGAATTATATCTAATCAAATATCAATGAGCAGCAATAAACTACGGATCCTTTTTTCTTTTTCTGAGAATTTAAGCTACTGATCTTTGCTAATAATAAATTGATGTACTATCATGGATAGTGAGTTACTATCAAGAATGTTATACTTCAAGGAATGTTCAAAATTTTATATAGGGATCAATGTTCTATCTGTTACTTCTAAATACTCGAAGATTAGTAGCTATTCTATTGTGCATTTGTGTCTGTATCTGTGAAAGAAAGAGAAAGAGAACCAGAAACCCACCTGCATTTTCCAGTACAGTTCCAGACCAATTTGTTATAGTATAGAGGGCAAGGATGATAGCACCAACAGGGTCAATCCACCAGTAAAACTTATCACCAAGAACAGCAGCAATCAAACCGACTAGATTTGTTACCACATCAAAATAATGATCCTGTCAATCATCATTATACAAAGGAGTAAACCATCAGAACCTACCAGAGACGGTATAAAATATCATGCTAATCATTGGCATTAACCTTTGCATAGGCACGGACAATTTTGCTCCCTGAGCTTCTACAGTAAAACCATAGGACAAGTTTGAGTGCAGTAGCTGTCAGCATAATTGAATATAGCCAGATCAGTTGCAGTGAAGTCATTTTATCAGACGGTTTGTCTTTGATCAATTGTTCTATAGCTTCAACCAGCACCTGGAAGCCTGTACATGATAGTTGGAAGGAGGCTATGCAGTCATTGTTAGGGCATTCTTTCTCCCTCTAATATTTTAATAAAATTTGTATCCTTCAAAATGTAGAAGCTCATTAGAAATTCAGCATAAGATCAAGATATCAGATGTTGAGTTCCGGTCAGGCTCAAGGCATTCACTTGCAGGTAATAGTAGGGTGTCTTTGTTCTTGGATTTGGTCCATGAACATAAAAAGTTCAAAAATATTATCTTATTTTTTTCAACTGAAGATTAGTAAAGCAACTACATAAAATTTTTGGTAAACTTAACGGTACTAACTAGATTAGTAGAATAAGTGAGTGAATTTGATTCTCCAGAAAGCATTTCAATTTTGTTTGCTTAAATCATGTTCAGGGAAGATATAGTCATAAATTTATGGGAGAAACCTCAACAATTAACCCGGTTAATGTACATGTGATGAAGGATAAAGCAAAAGAACATACCAAGGGTGGCCATGACAGCAGCAAAGATGATAATGCCTACTGGCTGCATCCTTAGTTTTCCAATAGGATACTTGTAGATGTTTATGCTTTTCATTGACAGATTTGTAAACCATAGTATACCGCCTGCCAAAAGATCTAGCAAAGAATCTAGCGTCGATGCAGCGATTGCTAGTGATCCACTCTTGACTGTTGCATATATCTGCAGGTGCATGGTATACATTCACTTCAATTGCTTTCTTGTTAAGGAAAAACACACGTAAAAATTAGTTGCTAAGGCTGTGGAAGGCCTAAAATGAAATAGCCTAACTGGATAATAAAATAATCCACACATAACCTTTTGTCTCAAGTTTGTTGCCAGAATTGTCATATTGCTTATAAATATAACAAAACAGAATACTCTGCTATACTAAGTGACCCTATTCTATATAAATGTTAAGATATAAGCAGACCGAAACTATTAAATGAATAAGCATGTTTTGCAGGCTATAACATAGTTAAATGTAAAAGAGACCCTAAGTTATTTGAAATCTTAAGCCAAATCCAGAAAACGTCACTGGTTGCATGATAACTCTATGATATAGAGTTATTTGGGCTTAATTTTGATAATAATTTGGCTAGTTTTTGTAGTAATGTATAAAAATTAGTAGGTTTTATTTAATTATTTTAAATTAATTATTTTATATGAGTCAATCTAATCTTAGTTAATTTTATATTTAATTTGGTGTTAATGTAGTTAACATAGGATTTATATGTGCTTTTGTAGGTGTTTGAAAGAAGAATTTCAATGGAAGAAGGAGAGCAAGTTTGAGGTGCAGACTTTCAATATACATGTTTTAGTATTTTGGCCATAACTTTCTCTACAAAGCTCCAAATGAAGCGATTCTTGAACCATTGGAAAGCTGAGAGAAATATCTACAACTTTTATGTTTACCACTTCATCCAATTCGGCTTATAGGATGGTCAAAATCTTTTTGAAGTTGACGCACTGCAGCAGTCTTAGAGTAATTACGATTTCTATTAATTAATTTGGTAAAACTGCGACTTACATAGTTTGATAAGGAAATCTCAGCTAAAATTGACTTCTTTTTTCAATCAACTTGGTCTAACTTCAAAGCCTATAAAAATAACCTTTCGGAGAATTTAAAGGGGAGGGAAAAACACCAGATTAATAGCTAAGAGTCAAACTTCAGAGTCATTGGAGGAATTTGAAGAATTCAAGGAGATTTGGAGATCAAGAATTCATTCCTTGGTTTTTTCTATCTTTTTGTTATTTTTTTATTCTCTTGGTTTTAATGTTTAAATTTTATTTAATGATGATATATAACTTGATAGGGAACTAAATTTTTAATTTAAGATTATAATTGAACTCAATATGTAATATGAATTATCTGTCTTTTACTTATGTTTGATAGATTTAAGTTTATTTTATTTTGTTCTTAATGCTTTTAATTGCTTGATCATCAATTAGATTGAATTGAAAACTTAAGTTAAACTTTGACGAAGGAAATTTAGGTAAATCTTGAATAAAATAGCGTATGATTGAATACACTTAGTTGATTAGGTAGTTTGATTTGCATATAGGGTAGACATACATTTATAAGCCATACGCAGTCAAAATTAGAGCACAAACTTAATGAATATTTCTTTAATTTAATTTGCATAAACATATAGTAAATTAATTGAGAGATATATTTTTATAAGAAACTCCGATAGAGACTTGTAAATAATTAAAAATTCTAAATTAGCAACTTAATTCACTAAATTGAGTTAAGAGAGAGAGAGACAATATTCAGATAAAGTATTGAGAGATATCATAATCTTTAGGTTTGGTAGTCATTTACATTTAATAAAGTAAATTTACTAATAGATTTTAGATTAAGTTTTAATTTTCGTTATTAGTTTATTAATTTAAATTGTTTAGATAAAAGTAAGATGTGTTAATTTTAGTAGTTTATTATAAGGATTAATTCAATTTTCTATGGAATCGACACTCTACTCATATCTATATTAACTTTGCGATACGTACACTTGCGTGAGTAAAAAATTCAACATTGCACATTTAGTTTCCAAAATTCTATGAGAAATATGGGAAAGGTGGATCACCTTAAAAGCAAGCAAAAAACCATTTGCCCAGTTAGAAAAGTTAATTGCTCTCTCATGTTGGGCTTGTTCTTCATGACCTTGTGCTTCATCTATGACATGGGGTAATTCTAGGGAATCAACTTCCTCAAAAGATCTTAATGTAGCAAATTGTTTTTCATAGTATTCTTTTTCACCTGACAGAAAAAGTAAAATAAATGAATAAGGATCAGCAGAGAGAAACATAAAAAGGAAAGGGGATAATTTGTTCTCTAAAAGCTTGAGTTTAAGTCTTTAAGATTTAGATTACATGGAAGTGTAAAGAAATTTTCAAAATCATTTCCTTAGTTATGCAATACTATAGTTCATTTAAATCAAAACAGTGAGAAGACAAATATCACCCAAATATCAGTCATGTGTACCACCACCAACTCAAGTTCCAGCAAAAATATTCTTCGGATTTATATTCCTAGGTAATTTGCCAGTAAAAGATTAATCCACATTGATCCAGTGACACTAGCAAATGAGCAGAAATTCCCTATAACACATTGTTTTTCTTCTGCAAATTCAAAACTCTGGGTCCTAAACCTCCACTTCTAATGGCTATGGTCACAACAAAAAGCTGCATTTGTCTCTGTAATACTAAAAGCAATAACAAGCCTTTACATGCTAAATGCAAAGAAGTTTCAGAGAGTAAAAAAAGTTTCCAACGAGGAGAAGGAACTCAAGACTCCAACTCATGCTATATATGTCCCTATGCAAACAAGTCTTTGCTATTGCATCAAACAAGGCGTCAGTCGTTTACTAATCAGTAACTTATTACAGAGTAAAGAAACTCGTAAATTGCATCAAACAAGACTTTCTTTTGACATATTGATCATTTAGCAAGATAGTTTAATCATTGGCTAGGGTTTTATTCTGGACTAAGATCAAAATTCCTTGTTATTCTTCAATCGTATTCTTCTACACAGAGTGCCCTCTTAATAAAGTTTTATCATACTAATGAGCTGCCTTAACTGAACCTGGAATGATAACAATCACTTAATAGCTGAAAATGTGTCTGCAGTTACTGACCATACAAACAGAAAGCTTGTATAAAAAGTCTAGCTCAACAAAAAATCCTTCTTCTCCAGAGCTGGAAATGTATCATTGCAAATTTGCAATTCATATTTTACTAAGAATAATTACTATATAGCCTCCACAAGACATTCTCATTGCCGTCGACATTAATCGAGTATGAGTTGCTATCAAGCAGTATTAAAAGAAAAATATAAGAGAAAATGCATAGAGTTTTACTCATATTCTTCAACAAGTAATATCACATATGAGAACTAGAAAAGAATTGGGGTTAATAGAAAGAGAGTTGGTTACCTTCAATCAAGCCAGTGGTTTTAGAAAGGTCCATATGAAAAGGGGTCTCAGGATCAAGCCCAGACCGAACTCTATCAGGCAATTTGGAGAAGAATTCACACTTCAAAGCATCAACTGAGTAAAAATATTCTGTTTGCCCATTCTGGATTAGCTTTTCTCCTTCACTTGACAACAATGGAGTTCTCACATTGTTCAAATCACCACCTTCCATTCCTTTTACGAAAGATAACTAAAAAGTTAACAAAAAAAAAAAAACACACCAATCTAATATGCTTAGCAACAAACCTCAAACCAAAATTTGAAGAAGATTGAACTCCATATACCAATCCATTCTAAATCGAAAGGAAGAAGCAAAACAAGTTTCCAGGGGACACAAAAAGACCACCGGATAACAGCAAGAAACAACATACACTGAAATGGAGGACAAATTAATGATTCTGAGCAAATCAGACTCACCTCGTAAACAACTTTTTCAGAACAATTCACATGTCTGAGACTTTAAACAACGACCCCATTAAACTCAAATTGCTAGAAAGAAGAACAAAAATCCAAAAAATAAAAAACCATGCAGTTTGATAGACTCCCTTGAACAACTGCTAGATGTTTATTAGCAAGTTCTGAAAACCTCTCATATACTTAAATCTCTACCTGCCCTTTGAACATACTTGCTACGTGTCCTCTTCTGTTTTTTGGTAAATTAGAAGCAGATATTTGGGCTAATATGATAGAAGAAGTTGGTCGTTTTCGGACATGTCTGAGTGATCATATCTCAATTTTCAACAGCTGTTGGCTTCCCGCCACCATTCTCAGATTTTAAGAGGCACAGCATGTTTGAACGTTGTCCCTTTGCTAAGTGACAAATGTTCACTTCGGTGTTCGAGTATGGTATGATATCAATAATTAATGTGACGGTTCACGTACTACCTTGACAAAATTAGATACTGTCCAAGTTATCATAACTGCAATTGGATTTCTAAGTTGTTTTACTTATTGGATGAGTTTCTTATATAACAAACGTAATACCTTTTCTTTTATAATTTGTTATGATTCATTTTACTTGTACAATATTTGAGTTCAAGATCTCAAACTAAACTGACTCTCTAATGAATCTCTGACACTTGCAATATGCAGATCAAGACGAGTATATACATATATAGAAAAATCCCATTCTTGCTCAATCAAAAGAAGGTAGTATGGCAAAATAAATAAAATAATGAATCAAAATCAAGAAGTTAGAATTATGGCCCATTTATTGGTGATGAGGTATGGTGCAATGCTGTATATATATATATATATATATATATATATATATATATATATATATCCATTTTTCAAAGTTGAGTTCATAAAGTCTTTATTCATTTCATGTGATTTATTAATGTCTCTTGTCTCTCTTAATAATTTTTTATTAGAATTGAGAGGTTATTTGCCAAATGAAGTGGCCACCTTGATTAGATTCGTTGTATTTGTCAGGAAAGATCATCTTTCATGTGACTTTTGTCACTCATTTCGCAGAAGCTGAAGCTTTTGCCTCTTTAATGGCAGCCAATGCTGCCGCCTTATTAACTTCTCCTCCATTGGTGGCAAATGCTGTGTTTTTGGTAAATTATCATGATTTCTACGTCATCCAAGTTAGCCCACTATTAAACCCAAACCAGCCAATTTTTAATGGGCAGATTCAGCAAGTGAAAAAAACAGTACGGTCAAAGCCCAACTTTAGACCCAGAATCACAGCAACTTGTCCACTTTCGAATCTTTTTTGACTGCCAACGAACCTCAGATCGGAAGTTTTCAGTTTCCTTCTCAAACGAACTTTCCCGAGAAAACGTTTTCTTTCACTTTCTAGTCCAAATGGCGACACCCCAATTCCTATCATCGTTTAAATACTCCGACAGCCTAACAGTGGTAGCCATCTCCTTCTGCACAGCCGTAGTCTGCGAAGCCATATCCTGGCTCTTAATCTACCGAACCAACTCTTACAAATCCCTCAAATCCTCAATCGACAAAGCAGCCAAGAAACTCGAAACCATGAAGACCGACCAAAACCCAAACAAGTTATCCAACAAAAAATCCAAAACCAAGAAAATCGACCGTGTCGAAACCAGCCTTAAAGAATCCAGCCGTGACCTTTCCCTATTCAAGTTCAAATCTGGGGCTGTCGTGGCCCTAGTTTTGATCGTCGTTTTTGGGTTCTTGAATTCGCTTTTCGAAGGGAAAGTTGTGGCCAAATTGCCCTTTAAGCCGATTGGCATTGTGATGAAGATGAGTCATAGAGGCTTACAAGGGGAAGATTCGACGGATTGTTCGATGGTGTTTCTGTATTTCTTGTGTTCGATTAGCATAAGGACTAATTTGCAAAAGTTTTTGGGATTTTCGCCGCCGCGAGGAGCTGCTGGTGCTGGGTTGTTCCCAATGCCTGACCCCAAGACTAATTGATTCAGTTTTAGTTGATCTTTGGGGGGAATTTAAGGAACTGGGTATGTGATTTTTTGGGTGTTTTTAAAATTAATTTTAGCTACTATTTCTCTAATGAGATTCATGTTTTAGTTAATGGGCATTTGGAGTTTTGGATTTTTATGTGATAATTAATGACAATAACTGGGTTTTATATTTGAATTTTTTCATCTGCATCTGATTGGATGTTAATTTTAATGATGAGTAAGTTGCCAGTGTTTGAATTCTAGATGGGATTAAATGATTTTATGTGCAAGAGGTAGAGCCATAATTATATGATTAAACTTTTTTAACTATGAGAACCTTTAGGCTCTGTTATACCTATATTGGAATAATCCGTGCTTGATTGTCATCTTTCTGTAATCTGTTGAGACTGTTTTAGTGAAAAGTTAGTTGTGAATGTTCATTCTGTTTCTGATAGATACTTTCACGGATCAAATGTCGGCACAATGGTTTATACGTTTCGTACAATTTATACAATCTATGAACTGGTTGTCAATTATATGCTAATCTTAACTCTGAAAGTGGTAAGGCATAAATATTTTAGAGATAAAGTGCCCCTCCAACCTTCATGTTTGCGTATTCTGGGATATTTGTGGAAACTTATTTTAGATCCACCATATATCCTTGCTTAGAGATTGGTACTTAAGCTTTGAAAATGTTGTTCTTTTTCCTTGTTCTCCTTGTGTGGAAATGTACTAATGAAGTAAATCTCACTGTATTCTTTGTTTGTTTTATCTTTCTATCTTGGGATTTTTCTGGAAGCTTGAAGGAAGATGACCTTTATTATTTGTAGAACTCACTGTTACAAGTTTCAACTTAGGAAGGGATCATACTGTAAAGTGGCATTTCTGAGTAAAAAATACTTATGAACAGAGTCATGGAACTTTGAAAATAAGGTTTAGATTTGGCATGCGTAAAACTGTGAAATAAACTGTTTGGCTTTTAACTGTGTTTGGGATAGTCTACACTCTTGCTAGGGTTGCTTAATGGATATATATTGGCATGTTTGTCCTTTAAGTTCATTTTGTACTCTGGAATTGGATGCAATGGATTCAACTAGGTTTTCTATATTAAATGGAAGTAGATGATTTAGCAGCTTCTGTCTTCTCCTCATCTTGTACTCAGGATTGTAAGGCATGCAATGTCATGTGATTTAGGAGTGCCTTGAATTATGCTTGTGCATATGGGTGGGGTGGGTAACTCTAACCTTATCTGCGTACAGATTTCCATTTGGTGTATGAGAAAATGGGAAGCTGTTGGCCACTAAATTTTCCTAGTTATAAACTGAGCACCCTTTCCCTTGCACCCTCAGTTTCTCCTGGATTCACTCTTCAGCCTATCTGGATTATTTAAGTTGAGAAAGATATCCCTTGTTTCTATAATCAAACATGTTATAAGGTTAATTGGTTGTTTCTTTTTGTTATATGATTTCTCCCCCTGGTTAAGAGGCTTTCATGGGTGGCATTTGGAACCAGTCTGTTCATCAAAGTAGAATTTTTCTGCTGGAAGGTGGTATTTAAGTTTCATGAAATTTTTAGAATCAATGTTAAGCTAAGACCATTGTAGCTTCTTCATTCGACTTGGATTATCAGGAACAAGCTGCCATTTTCTCGTATAGTCTTAACTTCATATCTCCTAAAACTAATTAAAGCGAATAACTGATTGAAACTTTGAATGTATGATTTCTCCCAAGTTTTAACAAATTGGTGGGAGCAGAGCAGCATGTCAAACCATTTTTGGTCATCAAATCCATATAATACAAGCCCCTTTCTTACAAATTTTATTACATTTGACCAAAACAAAAGTCAACCGTAGTCTCAAAAGTTCATTTTCATTATTATTGTTGCGTCAAAACTTAGAACTGAATTATCTCAATCTCAGTTGGAAAGAACAGAAAAAATGTAGGTAGGAAGCTCTGAAAGACATGTTGGATCCGCACCGCACGTGCAACCTTGGTGGACCCCATGAGTTAATGAACATCGACGGTTACACATAGTCCCCCAGGCAAATTATAAAAGTACGTATTTTCCTAAGCTGGCTCCCAGACAAGACTTTATTTATTGCGTTGTTTTGGAATGTTCTAAGCAGGAGGGGCGTTTTAATTTGGTTTATGGCAAATGATTCTCTCTTCTTCACTACGGATGGATTAATTTTCAATTTCAAACTTCAAATTAAAACAAAAAAAAATAATTATTGTGTTTATGTAAATCTATTTATCTAATATATTTTTATTTTTATTTTTATATGACACGATTATAACACGTAATATGAATTTTCTAACATAATTAGTGACCAAGAAACGGGATATATAAATCACTCTTAAAAATTTTGAATCTCTTATCTTGATTCAAATATTTTAATAAGTTTTACTTATTCATTAAATTTAAATTGCTTATAAGCAAACCAATGAAGTAATGATCCATACATGGTTTTTGTGTATGAGAATTTTGGGTAATTGATTATTTTTCCCCACTTATTTTTGGGTATAAGTCAATTGTTTCAAGCATTATGAAAAGAGCTAACCCTTGGTTGCTCGTATATAGAATTCAAGACAGAGATAAACCCACTTTTCATGCGGATGGATTAAGCTGTAAACCAGAAATGAAGCGAAGCCTCATTTCGAATGCTGTCTGATGGAAATGGAACGCACATGCCTGTTATCAAAGTCATGTAAAACAGAGTGGTGTCTCTGACTTGAATCAAACCAAGGTTTATCTTACATCAATCATCAGCCTCACGTGTCTCCTCACTTCTCAACTTCATGCAAGTCGCAACAATCCTCATACTTAAGCTCATATATATAGATGATGATGATCTCTTTTTTAGAAATTAATTAATTTAGTTAATAATTTAAAAATTTATATTTGACACGTTGTGAGTGTATAAATTTTATATATTAATAAGTGAAATATTATCATTTCGTGAATAAATAAATTTAAAAGTTAAAAATTTTAAAAATATTTATTTTAATTTTTTAAACTTTTATTTTTATATATTTAGGAGATGATATTTTATAATTAAATAATAATGTATAAATACTGTACATTACATATATATATATATATACACTTAATGTACATCAAATACAAATCCAATGTCTGATTCCAAAACAACGTGTATAAGTAGCTCTCCCCTAGTTTGCTTTGTTGACAGCAGCCACCTCTCTTTTTCTCAAGTAATCTGACTTAATTTCTTCTTCGTTTACCATGCAGGCCAAGGCTGACTCCGCGGAGAGCTCCAATTCAATCGCTCAATCCATTCCTTGCTTACCAGCACCACTAGTACCGTTGAGTGAAACCCAAGAAACTTGTCCATTCGTATGCTACCGCTGCTCGAAGAGGTTCCCTTCCACGCATGCCTTGGGAGGTCACCAGAATGCGCACAAGAAGGAAAGAAATGAGGAGCGCAGTCTCTATGTCGAACAACGCCTCGCGTTGATGAGGCAGCCTCCCATCACTCTTCCATCGCTGACGCCTCTCACGGTTGTCCCATCTGCTCAAATTTTTGGCCATTTGGCAAAACCGGCAGTGATTAACTCAGTGCCGGCTAGCCATGGTTCTATGTTGCTGCAGCCCCTGGCTTCTGGCTTTATCCTTGATCGCCTGAAAGCGCCAGTTTTCATGCCTGCTGGGTTCCACTTCGGTCCAGCAAGGACTGAAGTCAAGGGTGGAGAGGTTTCATATAAGGCTTCTCATCATGAATCCGATAATTATCATCCTTATAAGAAGCCTGTCGATAAGGAATCAATGGCCAGGAAGCTGTATCTCTATGAAGAAAATGATTTTTGGGCAAAAGCTGAAGAAGACAGCGCCTGTTCCAAGGAGTACTCAGCTTCAACTACAACCGATGATGCTGGTCCAAATGCTGAAGCCTTAATTAATGAAGACAAGGAAGATGCTCATGATCAAAACACTTCAAAGGAGGAGCTGGACTTAACTTTGAGGCTCTAATGAAAGATGGGAAATATTTGGAAGAAAAAAGAATGGATGTTGAAGGGCATCATAAATGAGAATCAGCTAAAATAAATGAAGAAAAAAAGAATAAAAAGAATGAGAGCTAAGATCAGTACCGTGGTCATCTCCTCATGGATGTTTCTAAATTTTCTTTCTTAACTAGTGAGCTAATTAACTAGTTGTTGTTGTTATTATGTAGTTTCTACACCTTCTGTTCATGCTTATGCATGCTTCTTAGCTTAGCTTCTATCATTTGCACATATGTAACTGTAACAAGTTACTATCAGGTACAAAAACCTGGTTTAGCTGTGTTAATAGTTAATGCTTTTTCCCTTTTCTGGTGGCTTCAAGAGCGTTATGCACAATTCAAAATTATTAGGAATCTTGCAAATATGTCAAGAATAGCTAAGACCAGCTTAAATAGGGAAAAAAGCCATTAATCAAACAGCTGATAAGTTCAGCTCAGAAACGCCTAACAACAACTCTGCAATCTGAATTATAATATAAATTTCCGGGTCTTGATCATTAGGGAAGTGCTTTCTATCAAAAAGGGTCGTCTCAGTGAGTAATTACCTTGATATTTCCATGTCACAGCCTTGTCTTATTAAGAAAGAGAGAGAGAGAGAGAGGAAACATCAGATTGTCATGCATTGGGTAATTTGTGTATTAAAAAAATACGGAAGCACACATGAATATAGCTGTAACAGTACTGTTTAAAATGTATATAGTTAATTACCAAATTTGTTTTTATTGAACTCTGGACTCATGCAAGTAATGAGATGCCAAGGGTAGAGTTATTATGAATTGGGATGAGTCCGCAGACAGGGTTAGTGCATGCTTATACAGGGTGGTGGCTTGCCTCAAAAGTCGAACAATTTGCTTCTAATCTCTGACTGAAACGAGTGGAAAATTATCTGCAGAAGAGAGTACCAGTCCGTGAGAAAGGTATAATACTTATACTTAATTAATTTCTCTTTCTTCAACTGCTTAACCCTCTTTGATTTTCCCTGGTCTGCTAATCCCTTCATTCTCTTTTCCTTTCCTCTCATTCCCTCATTTCAAAATCCTAAACATTTTCACCACAATTCAGAAAGAACAAAAATGAACCAGTTGGCTAAAGCAACAATAAAAACATAACGCTTAGGGTGGTCTAAACCAAAAACCAATTGAACATCAGAGAATGGCAAAACTACAGATATATAAGAACTGTTATAATGTCCTTATTAATTAATCCAAACTCTTTGACTCTGAAGATTGCGCACTGAAATTAGTTTTAACCTTTCTTCATAATTAGCTTTACTATACCTTCATTTTCCATTTCTATTAAAAGTGTTATTAGACTGAGTCACAACTTCTATCAAGGCAGGAGTGCTTAAATTATACATATGTAAATGTATGTATGTATGTATGTACATTATGCTGTGACTTTTAACATCCAACTTTAATATAATTTAATTCTTCTTCAGTTCCAGCACTCTCCCTCTATATAACCTTTGCTTTGTGTCCTCCTAATAGTCCATCATCCTTTCTCCTCTCTTTCACTTCCATCGTCAACAAAAGGCTTAGCTAAGGCCTTCGGTGGGGCATTTGGTCTTCAAACAAAATCCCATCATCATGAGCATGGTGCCAGCAGGAGAATCAAACTCCAAAGGAAAAGCTGTTGCTTCATCAGAGCCAAAGCCTGAGTTCAAGTGCCCAAGATGTTGCAAAATCTTTCACTCTGCACCTGCCTTATGTGGCCACCAAAATGCCCATCGTCTTGTGAAAGAACCCATGAATATATCGCCCGTTCTGGCAGCGGTTTTGAATAACCCTCTTCCCCCTGATGATAAGCCTGAACTGATCACTCCGAGTCCAAAACCAGCTGGAATCAATCCCACTGTAGGGACCAAGGAGCTTATTTCGAAGCAGCCTAGTGCTGGAAATGTATCTCCTCGGTATCATCCTTATAAGAGATTTGGTAAGGAGCCTATCCAGGACAATCTCGTGAAAGAAACTTGCTACAACAATAATCCTGACAAGGAGGCAGAAGGCGGTGAGGATTTCATGAAACAGCTTATCCAAAAGGATGCTCAACCTCAATATCATCCTTTTGAAAGGGTACTGCCAGAGTACAGTCAGGATGAGTACCCTCTCCCACAGTGTCTCATGACCATGGATCTGCTGGGTGAATGGATGCCCATAAGTGGGTTTGGCGATCATGGTCACCTGCACGGCACTTCCACTGGGAGAACCCTATCTGATCCTTTTTTAAGGATTCATCCAATGGAAGCTGGGGAAGCTGCTGGTCTTGAGATTGGTTCCAAGACAAGCCCTGGGCATTTGGACTTAGAGTTGAAGCTAGGGTTTTGAGCTGATGGGGCTTTTGATTATACCTGTGTGGTTGTCAGCGTGTAAAGTTGGGTCTAGTTGAATTCCCTTTTATGTCAGATAAATGTGGTCTGCTTAGCCTCCAAACTTAGCCCTATTGTGTTGTTCAGACAGAATCTGCTAATCTGTACAAGCTCCGCTAATGCTGATGATAAGTCTAGGGTTTTGCTGTTTCTTTGGGCTGTTTTTGGCTGTAGTAATATATCAAATCAGATGAATCAAAGAATGTTTTCTGATATAATCATATACGAAACGTTTTTTTTTTCCCAGATATCTTGAATATCTTCCTCTCCTGCTAAAAATTGCTGTAACCAATGAGACAGTGGAGTAAGCATCAAGATTTCTTCTCAAACATGTGATATATACCCAATGAAGCTGTCCAGGTTTTCATTTTTGGAGGTTTTCAGGGTTAATTTAAAAAAAAGAACAGTTCAAGGTATTTCGGCCTCCTTAAGTTCCTATGTTGACTATAATTAGTCTGTATTCAATGAACATCTGCATATTTCATTTTAATTAGAAGCTTACTTTCCGACTTAAGAGCTCTCTTTCAGAAAAAAGGATTTATTCATGTTTTATTCCTTATTATTACCAGATAAATGGTAACTCATATCACAAACTTTTCTCCTCACACTGATTATGACATGCCGCCGATGTTCTTCTGATTTGTTACGTATTAATTTCCTTGGATTTATTATGATCATGTTGAAGATGAAAGAGCAATACTTGTGCTTTGGGCTTGAAGTTTGTACTTCAAAAAGAAGAAACCTTTGAAGTTTGAAATGGTGTGCAACAATCAATATGTGTGATATAATGATAGGCATTGCATGATTGACAATTTACCATAACATAATGATCCCAATATGTACAATCTGTATCTGCAAATTGCACATATAATTTTTTTCATTGTTATTATAGGATAGATGCATTGATGATTGTATAGAGAACCTATAGTAGTTATTCAGTTCATTGCCGGTACCATTATTTCAATTACATATATATAACACATGTTTAATAAATTCATTAAAATTTAATTATATATCATAAATTCAATGTTCTCGATATGTAGTATTTATATGTTTACATTGAATATGAAAATTTTAATAAGAATTCTGTAAAACGTACAAAATAGTTGTATAATTTCTATAAAATATGACAAATTCATTTATAAGTAAACACGTGTAAATTAATGAATTCGTAAAAACTTATAAATGATCATAAATATATTGATAAAATTGAAAGTGAAAAGATAGAGTTAGAATTACATATTGATTCGTATCTCATTAATGATTTATAACAAATTCAAAGAAAATTAATAGTTTACGACAAATTCAAAAATGATTGAAGTATAAAAGATACAACAAGCAACCAATAATCATGTAAAAGCATACAAGTAGATGACCATATACAAATCAATGATTTTTTACATAACGCGACAAATTCAATTATAACGAAACATGCGTAAGTTGATAAACTCGACAAAATTTATAATTGATCATAAATATATTGTAAATTTAAAAGTAAAAAGAAAGAATTAAGATAACGTATTGATTCGAATCTCATCAATGATTTACGACAAATTTAAAGAAAATTAATGATTTACGACAAATTCAAAAATGATTAAAGTATAAAAGATATGACGATTAACTAATAATTACATAAAAGCATATACGTAGATGATTGCACACAAATCAATGATTTTGTAGAAAACACGACAAATTCAATTATAATGAAACACATGTAAGTTTATAAACTCGTTAGAATTTACGACACATCATAAATATATTGATAAATTTAAAAGTGAAAAGGAAGAATTAAGATTACGTATTGATTTGTATCTCATCAATGATTTACAACAAATACAAATAAAATTAATAATCTACAACAAATTTAAAGATGATTGAAGCACAAATGATATGATGATCTATTAATAATCACGTAAAAGCATATACATAGATGATCTATCATTGATTACAACAAATCAATGATTGTATCATCTGTTACAACAAATCAATGATTTATTGAAGTATCTGTAACCGGTTAAATGAAATGGCGAGGACTACTCTAAGCTAATTTAGTAAGCACAATTTTGATAAAGAATTATACCTTACCATAGAATGCCCATGACAAATTCAAAGTTTGATATTCATCAAAATTATTTCAATGAGTAGCCAGGTTAACTTTATAAATGTGTTGAAGTTTGATGAACATTTTGAAATACATGCCATAATTCTTTTATAAGCAGTATATTTGCCATTTAAAAAAAAAAAAGGAGGAAGCAATATATTTGCAGCTTATTCCACATCAATGGATGCCCTGAAGAATCCATTGCTGCTTGGAGTATAAAAAGTTAAGGGGGGGAAAAGAAAAGATATAATCCATTATCCATTGCAGCCATATTTACAAACATAGGCTTCATGAAACAGGTGATTTACTCATTTTTTCTTACCCCCCCTTTTTTTTTTTTTTCTTTTGGCCCAAATATATGCATAGAATCCATAGAAAGTTGGTAATGGGACGAGCGTTTTCCATTAATATGATAGCATTTATGGTGATATTTGGAGTCTGATAAGGTATTAATTAGAAAATCCAAAGGGGATTGACATAGCTTAAATTTTTAGGCTTCTTTTTGTCAGTCGGTCCAATGGGATTCATAGTTTTGTTTTTCAACTACAGAACCAGACATTGGAAAGTAAGATAAATACCCTTCCATGTTTAAGGGCTAGCTTAAACTGCTCTCTTTTCACAGGACAGAGAGAAGGGGATTCCTTTCCATATTTGCTTGACAAAGAGATGTGGTCTTAATTAATGGATCAATTAATGCATCCTTAGCCGGTTTTTATATGGTGACTATACTGCTAATAAGACCATGGAATTAGATGCACTAACTTGGAAACTTGTTGGGGTGTGGCCCTAATTGCCATATCTACTCTTATCTGTCTATTAATTAAGGCTAAACCATATTCATAAAATATTCATTCTTTATGTTCCTTCAAAGACTATGAAAAATAAATGTCTATGAAATGATAATTATATATATTTTAAATAATTATTAATAACAACAATCAAACATTTGATTTAGTGATCAGTGTATGATACTCTTATCTAGAAAGTAAAATTTTAATTTCTTTAAATAGATTTTATTAAAATTCTATTAAAAAAATATTTTAATAAAATTTGAATTTTATATATACCTTCCTACTAAAAAACATTTCTTATTTTTTAACCCTAAACTCTTACCGTATATATGTTATCGAATAAGGTACACCAAAAATCCTCAATAAATAGCCTCTCCTGGTCTGCTTCCCAAGTCCCAACCCCACCTCTACCTCTGACCTCTCCCTAGATATTCTTTCTTTTGAGTCAATATCGTCAACATGCAAGCCAAGGCAAACTGTCGTGAGAGCTCAACCGCTCCATCAAAACCTAGGGTGAGCCTGGGGCTGGAGGCAGTGGTGAAATCCATGTGGTCATGTCCTTCCATGTGCTCCGAGGCCTCATCCCATTCCCATGCCTCGGATGCCTTAGGAGGAGACCAATATCAAGCTGCATTAACCGCAAGAGAGGAAGCCTTGGCAGGGATAATTGCTCTCAAGGAATCACTGGGAAAGGGAAACTCAAGGCCGACACCAGGGATAGTTATCGAGCCTTTCAATATAAAGGTTATACCACCCTGCAAAGATTGCCAATTCATTGACTATAATTGGGATGACCTGATAGCTCAAGCAGGCTCTGACAGCACTGATCATGTGTCAGGGCCAGCTTATGAAGGCAAAAAAGCCGAAGACTTCGACAGCTCGGTGCCATTGACTGAGAATTTTCCAGGATATGGAGTCATAGATCGCTGTGGGGGTTGTTTTGGGTGCTCGAATTATCATTTTGAGCCTCCCTGCTGTAAGGAACTGCTGCCATTGGCGCTGCACCATCTGTTTAAACAGACAAGCACGACCAATGGTGGAGAGAACAAAGCTGCAGACGGTGCTCTTTCAGAAAAGATGGACTCAAATCTGAAGCTCTAAATGGAAAGCCGGTAGGACTATGGAACTTTAAATTAGGAAAAAATAAAGATATAATAAAGCTATCTGCGTAGCTAGCTATAGGGATGCGATCTGCTCCTTCTCCTTTCTTGGTCCTGGCAGTTGTTTTATCCTTTTTGTTTTCTCTCTATACAGAGATGCATAATGCATTAATTGTAAGTCGTCGTTGTGGAATCTAAAATCCAGTGCTGTTTCCCTTTGCTGTATATTCCTCCATTTTAGAGATTAGATTAATCAATGTAACGTAAGAACAAACCAACAGATCCAAATCGAGAAGGAATTAAGTAAATAAGTAGTAGAATTCGATTGATACATCTTACGTTTGATTTGCAAAAATCAATTTCGTATATCTATGATCACAGTAAATAAGAAATTCTACAATTACTCATTCTAGTTTAATTCTTTCCAAATTCTCAAACGCATATACAATTTGCTCAGCTGGAGTTACCATGTATTTCTCACTCCTTCAATGGTAATACAGCATAGAAATATTTCCTTTTACATCGAACTAACCCAATTGAAAAGAAAAGGCTGAGAGCCTTGATGCGTCAATACCATAAAAGCCTTTGTGAAATGTGATCCATGGTTAGCTTGCTTTTTCCATATTATCCCCAAACTGAATTTACCAACTTGGACTGTCCACATTTTTCTTTGGAGACTAAAACTGTAGTTTAGTACTTCAGTTTCTGTCAGCTGTCCAGAAGAAGAAGAAGAAAAAAGGGAAACTGCAAAAAGGATCTGTCCAGCTAAAGGGGTGGGGGAAAGAGATCTAAGAACCTCTTCCATTCCAGCAAAACTGACGAAAAACAAAACTACAACTTTCAACACTAATGCACATGTGAAGCTTTTCATATACAATGCCCCAATGGATAAAAAGTGAGGAAGGGGGCAAAAGGAAAGAACCCACTGGAGACAACAAATTTGGAGAATCAATCAAAAAAAAAAACTCACATGGAATACACAATGGCCCCCATCTGCAATGCACAACAACATTCTCTAAACACGACTCTCCCAATCCAATACTAACCGAAGCCGAATTATCATTACTGGATAATTGAGCCACGGAACCATCATTCCTGGTTCACCTCAAACTCACCTTGCTGTTTCTCTTATGTTGATTCTGAAACGACAGTATCCACTCCATTGGATTTTTTTAATTTGGCAACAAGAACCCACATGTTTGCAAGTTCATTTTCCAGATAAGCTTCTCTTTGCTTAGATTCTTCAACCTTTCTTTGAAGCTCCACCTCTCGATGATCCTTCTCTAGGAGAGCAGCTTCATATGAAAGCTCTCTCTCTTTACTTATAGCCAGTTCTCTCTTGAGATCTGAGGGTGATCCAACCTGGTCATTTCGTTTGGTCAGACTCTCTCTTCGGCCGTTCCGTAGTGTACTTGTTCGACGTTGGGTGGGAGAGTTCTTTGCTGCTGTTAGTTCGGCGGCTAGTCTCTCGTTATGATTCATTAGTTTAGCAACTTCTTCTGACAATGCCTTCAGCTCCACGGCAGCAGCTGAGGCTAGCCCTTTGGCATATGAACTCTCCTCCGACAGTTTCTGGTTCCGCAATTCTAGATGTTCTTTTGACTCAGTTAGTTCCACAACTTTCTGCTTCAGTTCTTCGATCTCGGTCACCTGATCAAGCAAAATCAGGAATTTAACTCTAATGTTGACTTTCATGAAAGTGAAATCATTAAAAAGTCAGTACACAATGAAAATTATGTTAAGCAAGCATACATACTAATATCACTGTAATGAATAAGTCGGGAAGAAAAACATAAAGGCTATGGTGTGCTATAAACTTCTATGTTTGAGAAAACTAGCTTTATCTCAAGAGACATACACACAAGACATGTAATTTTATAATCATATGTAACTAGCCAATCTAGATACCAAGCTCTATCTTCTAAGGACTTCTGTGCATTTTAAGTGTTACATAAAGAAAAAATGTTATAACGTCACAAATATAACAAGGGGGTTGCTTTATTGCATGTATTACAAATTTAGAGACATAAGAAGTTATTACCGTTTCCATGCTAGAGTTCTCTGTAAAAAGACAAAGAATGATTATGAAGCACCAAATTGTCCACACAAATATAAAGGTGTAACATATAACTAAGAGATTGCCTCCAATTTTCATTTTGATTCCTCAAAAAATATAATCTAAGAAATTAACATCTAGACATGTTGCAATTACTAAGGGGGAGTCGAGCATGGGGACAAGTGTAAATGGTATGCCATTACATGACTTGGCCACTCAATTAAGGTACCATATGAGCAATTTAGTCATCAAGTATTTAAAAGCACCTGTGCTTTTATAAGCAAATCTTCACTCTTATCTTTTGATGCCACAGCCTCTTGGTCCATCTGCAGGCAACTGTTTAGTGATTCTAGTGCATCAGAGAGCTGCTGCTTTAAGGAGGCAACGGTTTCTTGCAGTCCTTCACATTCACAAATCTGATAAAAGAGGCTCAAGTCAGAACTGGCTCTCAGACTGGAAAGCTACTTGTGAGGCATGAGCATGGGACAAATATATTTATACAGAAGTTAAGCAGGTATATCTACCTTCTGGTTGAGCTGCTCTTGGATTATTCGATTGTCTGCAGCTTTAACCTGGAAACGGAATTTATAACACAGTACACGAGAAAATCAGAAGAATCAAAGGGACAACTGGCAAAGGGCTGAGGAAAGTTTGATAGCATTCTTTGGTTCCTTTGACCATGTCACTGCAGTTCAATTTTTGTAGACTCTTGTGCTATTCTATGTAGGAGCTCGTAGTAATGTACTGACTCCACGAGTTTTCTTATTAGAACAACATCAGATAACCTGATTTAACTTGGGAAGCTAAAATGCCTTTAGTCTATAATGCAAAGATTCATGGAAATACATTCTTGATTGAACATATACAGAAATTGATTACCTCAAGTTCAAAGGACTTCTCATTTAATTGTGCCACCAATTCAGCAATAGACTGTAGCATTAAAAAAAAAAAAGAGCGTAAAGATGGAGTTGCAGGAAGAGGCAAATGGCCTATGGAACCAATAAGACAAGCTTAACTTACTTGTGATATTTCTGATTTGTCCATCTTGTTGTGTGAAACCATGATGGAATCAGCAATTTGCTTTTCTAGCAAAGCAATTTGTTCACTCTTCCCCCTGATTTCATCACTCAACTTTTTCATCTCGACCTTAAATACAAAAAGGACAACAAAATTCAGTTTTTAGGAGGACCAAAGCAAATAACAAGGATGTTATGAAGCCAGTAGTTTTACTTGAATCTGTTCATTCTGGGGATTTCTGGCAGCCTCCTCAGACAACCGCTTTAAAGCACTTGAATGGAGTGCTACCTCTCCAGACAAAATCTTCTGCTGCTCCCTCAATAGATCTATCTGATCAATTGTTTTTATGCTTGTCTGGAACAAACAAGGCATCAAACTCTACTTACTGAACTATGCACAATACAATCCTCAAAACAAAAATAAATTATATAATTAGGCCACAGAAAATTCTAAATTTAACTGTAGTTAGATAACATAACATTCCTTAACAGGGAGACTACGCCGTAACACAATTGAAATGTTTAACGAAGTTGAGCATGAAAGAAATGAGTTGAAAACTATTACACTTGGGGGGCAATTATGTAAAATAGAAAGAGAAATAAAAACATTTTCATACCAAAGGTGTCTCTTGTCCAATGTAATTGTCCTCTGGAACTTCTCTATCTTGTCTACCATCTGATAGAAGATCCATGGGTGGAGAACTTGCTGTGAGTAAAGATTGGGAAAGCCTAGATTCTGCACGGAAGTTATTCCTTCCTGCTTGAGGGGTAGAAGGTGTACTATTAGATTTAATTCCACTTGATTTATCGCTGGCACTCGTCAATGTCCCCACACCACTATCACGTTTCTGGACAAGAAATGTAAATAATATAAGCTACAAAGGAGGAAAAAGATGCATCTACTTCTATGCATGCTCCACTAGAAAAATATTCATGTAACTGACACCAATTAGTTTGGTATCAATGCTTGCATGAGCTTATTTAGTTGCACAAGCTATTTATCTAAAAGCCCTTTATATGAGCATCATTTATGAAATTAAAAAAAAATGGCATCTAGACTAAGTTTTCTTCCTTTTTGTTTTCTTACACTGCAATATTAATAGGTAATCAATTTCAAGTTTTTAGGCTTCAGAGAAAAATAAAATAGTTTACAATATTTTTAGCTAAATATTATAGGACAGATTAGTCTTACAAACTCAACCAATAGAGAAGGGCAAAGCAATTAACTTTGCAAGGCAATAAATTAAATCTTAATGAGGAAAAGGAATATTAAAGCCAAAAAAATGCAGCTCAGCTGTTCTGTAACTCTCTTCTGTATATAATCAGAAATTCGAAGCTCTCAATTAACATTCTTGACAACAACCATTGCAGTTTAGAGCAGATATCCAGCAATGACAAGTGAGCAACCACTTATGAGCACTCCAGTTCTAATGAATCAAATGCCAACAGTTACCATTACATCAGTAAGCCACTTTCAGATTATTTATTTTGGCATGCTGAGTTGCTAAAATGAATGCAAAGATCAGAAGGTGAAAGAAATCCCATTACTATCTTAGCTACTTTATCCAGACTAACCCCAAAGCTTATATTCTTGATTAAAACAATAAGCATTGACTTTAAAAAACAAACACAGAGCACTAAAGATCTACAACAAACGTACTCGGAGCTTAAGCCAGTTTAGCAAGCCATGCTTTCGAGTCTTTTTCTCCTCTTTAAGTGTATCATCTCCAGTTTCAGCATTCCCTTCAAGGGAAACATACAACTCAACATTCTCCTCATCCAGGATCAAGTCCCGCCTTCTATGTGGTAGGTATGCAAGCTGTGCAATATATATAAGTAACTATAATTAGAGACAATCAGATTAAACAAAGTTGATCTCTGAAGGGTGTAAAAACAACTCGAGTCATCCACTAAAACATGAAAATTAGTATATGAAGTAAATAAGATCAACCATGATACCTCTTCTTCTCCAAATGAATGTCTCCTCCTAAGACCAGGGCGTTGAGGAAATCTTGATGATTGTGAAGCTTTTGTGGAGACAAGAATCAATTTTGTCAATCGCTGTATTCTGCTCAATAAAGCCGCTTTCGCTTCTTCTTCTTGCTCCAACCTTGATTGCAGCTTGACTTGACCATCTTCTAGCTTTAAAGATCACAACAAAAGAATTGTCAAAGTCAAGATGTGATTCATCTCTCTTTTTCCCTTCGAGATAAAATTAGCAGCAATGATTCAAGAATTATTTACATCAACTCAATTAACCTGATACCAAGTGATTACTTTCTTTAAAAGGTGATACAAGGGAAAAGAAAAAAGAAACATGTCAACATTACACCAAGGATGCCTTTAGGTTCACTGTTTATGCCAAAAACATGTCATGCACTGTAATGTTTCTGAGGTGAAATCTAATCTAAATCAATCCAAGTTAACATACAGGATCCCATAAGATAGCATCATTGTGAATTTTGTTAGAGTTAATTATCTCAAATTTGTCTTTCCATATGATTTCATAGCAGCATCCAATCCCAACTCAACATCTTGGCGTGCAGTATCAAAAGATTGAGAAGATGGAAAGGTCAGCAACAGAAAAAAAAGTGTTTTCCCCATATTTTGGAAGTTATTATTTTCTCCTTCTACCACAAGCACCTAAAATTGGTATGCTTTTCTCCCCAAGTCTCTAATCTAAGGTCACCAAAAGATTCAAGAACTACAGAGGCCATGTTAACAAGAATAGAATAACCACAAATTGACAATGAAGGAAGAAGTTCAAAATGTCTGGCAACAAGCAAAATTTTTATCTTAATGATAGGAAAGCCTGCTGAAGATATTTTTCCAAACCAAGTAGACTAGAAAACCTTCTTTAATTTACTTTTGCCCACACCTGCTATTAGCTTGCTGAGGAATCAGGTAATCTGTCAGTACTTTGTATATGGTATCCAGAAGTAAAGAAGTTTCCACAGCCTTTCTAGAAAATGCATAAAGAGTAGGGTCCCACCCAATGGGTCAAAACTATTACTTTTTCTATACTCAGAACTGCTTAAAAAAAATAAACATAAATTAGCAAAATCAAAAGGACTGATTATTGAGCAAAGGACTGCTCAAAAAGAGAACCTCATCTTATCCACATGCTTCAGTAATAATATGTTAGGAAGGAGAATGGTCAACGGTTGCTAAGTCTTAGATAATCTTTTGCTAGACAGAATCATCAACAGTATAGGAATGAGCAGGATAGACTGTATTGTTATTGACAAAATTTAACTCCACAACCCACATACCCCACAAAATAAAAGGATGCTACCAGTTAAGCAAGACACAACACTTCTTAAATATGTTAAAACTTTAAGCACACACTACCACAAGGAGTCAGCATTTTTAACTACTACCTACCTCTCTATGAGCCCAAATCACATACTTACAAACACACAATGATATCATATTCTACAATGGAACTTATGAAGTAGCAAATTTTCCCCATAGACTAGATTCACAGTTAGATCAAACTACAACTAAACATTAAACTTCAGCAATTGTAGTCAATGCAAAAGAAATGTACCTTCTGCTTTAAGAGTACAATATCATCTTCTCCAATATCTTTTAGTTGAGGAATTGTTACAATACCCCGCTTCAATTGTTCCAACTCTTCCTTCAAACAGCGTATCTCATTTTGGTATTTTTTGATAAGTGATTTCTCATCAATAATCTACATTTTGACAATGTAAATAATAAAAATTATAAAAAATAATATTCCAAGTATAATAGTTGTGTGTGTGTGTGTACACACACACATGCGCACTCGCGTGGGCGCACATACACACACATATGTATATATGTAAGTATGTAATAAATACATACACAGGATTGATACAAATGTGTGCATACCTTGTTCTGTGCTGCTTGGATTTCAATGTGTTTAGCACGGTGAGCAAATTTCAGTGTATTGTGTGTCTCTTCCGTGTTACTTGATGAAGGTGTGACAGTGCAAATGAGCTGAAATTTTGGACAGAAAAGAAAACAAATAGGAAGAAACCTTAAGCAAGTAGTACTTTTTCAGAGAGGAATATGGTGACACATTTACATATTTCTAACATCTTTTTGTTGACCTAGATATGACATGTTTTTCAACAAGGTATCCAACAATGATGCTTACAGATACACGCCCATGACCACTTAATGACGACTGAAGCAGCCTCGTCAGCTTCGAATCCCTGTATGGTATATGAGTGGCTCTCCCATCTGTCAATTTAGATATTACCTACAAATATCACAAGGTCAAATTCTAAGCCAAGTTTATCCTGTAAAAAAGACATTCGTAATAGTATTTACAAATATGCATAAGACCATGGGGAAATTACTATTGTTCATCAAAGATCAAGTAAACACCAACAAAATCATTTGTTTAGAGAGAGAGAGCACATGTTATGAAACCATTAAATAAAATAAAATGGTATGTCTATGTCATCAGATCCCAACAAGCTGTCAATGCCAGCAGTTATAAGAACAGAGTATTATCATGTGCTCTAAAATATCTTCTGCAGTTAACATACCAGAAAATGTTAAAGAAGACATCTCGGAGACACCCTTGCACATTAAAATAATCCAGAAATGCATAACAATCAACAAAAATTTAGCCCAGACATGTAGCATTTTCCCTTTGTATTTTATTTACAAGTTTCTATGCACCGTATACCATCACAGAACAAAATGAAAAGTACTCGATACATAGGCATGAATTCATCTGTGTATGAGGTTGAAGTACATGGTTGTTACATACTTGTCTTAACAATTTAAGAATCTGATATCTCAGAAAACATATATTCAAAAAAGAAAATTAAGAACATTCAACACTTTATACTAGTTTCAATCAACACCCACAAATAAATTAGGAAAAACCTTTTGGCGTCTCCCTTTTAATGTTAACAATATTTTAGAGGGGAAAAGAAAAAGATACGAAGCCAAGAATAAATAGGAAGTCGGTTTAATGCTACTCTGCTGTAGTTACATATATAATCTCATAACTCTTGTTACAGTTAACATAGAATTTAAATCAAGTAACCAAGAGCATATCCATGCATACAGCTCTCACACACACCAGAAATGGACTGTATATGATCAACTATTGATTGAGAGGTTAAAGAGAAAGAACTTAATGCAAACCCAGAACAGTTCAATTCCACTATGACTCAAACAAAAACAGAAAATCAGGGCTCACAGTTCCTAGGGTTAGCAAGCTTTTGTTGATATAAGATCCTTCCTTTCGTCTAACACCAGTTGTTTCAGCCTTCGAGCTCTCAGAACCTGCCAGATCGATGAGGTTCTGCATGTATAAGTAAATTATAGAAAAGTTAAAATATTTTCATCAACAGTGTAATACATAGACATTAATACCGTTAGCTCCTCCCCAAATCAGAGAAGAGGGTAAACATGTATAAAACAAAGTAATAAATAAAAATTGGACAAAATAGGAAACATAAAGAAGTAACCAAAATGTAATTGATATTGGCCCCAGGATTAAGGCTGTAGCATTTACCAGCTGTGACAGATTTACAGCTTCGCCTTCACTATTTTCACCACATGGGCTGCTCTCTATTGTCTATAGACAAGGTGGCCAAAGGAAATAATCAGCTGTGGCAGTGAATATGTGAACATGTAATGACCATCAATTAATCAAATACACCATCCGAAATCAGAACTACAGCAAGCACTATTAAGATATTTGACATGTAACAGCAATGAATCAACACTTCAAAACAGGGAATCAACTTTATTTCTTGCAAATACTTAGATAAACAGATTGCAGTGGGTACCACTTAAAATAGCTATAGCATTAGCAAACATCACTTGAAGTGGTAAAACCAAAATGGGGGGAGAGACAAGGAACTTTTACAAGAAGCAGAGTAATAGTGAGTATACCAGTGTAAATATTGTATGGCTCCTGCTGCTGAGTAAATTGAAGTTTGTTGATCCAACATGTCTGTGTTCTGTTTTTAAAGAATGAAATCTAATCAAATAGTATTGAAAAAATTCAATTACTGCTAGCAGAAGGAAAAGGACACTGGCCCAAATAACAAACATTGACAATGCGTGCAATGAAGAGGACAGCCCCACACAAATACACATCTACATCAAAAATTTCATGCGCATGAGCTCCCTCTTTTGAGTCTGTAAACTACATAGTCATTTTATCCAATTTCAAAATAGATAGCTAATATTAGTTTAGGTAACATAAATGATCAGAAGTTTGGACCCACAGAAGCTCTCTACACAATCTTCCAGTTCCAATTTCGACAACTACTCTCTGGATATCGCAAAACATGCCAGCATGATTTACCTTCTCCAGCTGCTATAAGAGAGAGGGCATGAGCAGGGGATAGTACAACTTCTTCCTTTATTCCTTCAACAAAGGTTCCCTACAGCCATTAACCAGCAATAAATAAATAACACACTTCAAAAATGTAACAAACACTAGCCATATCAATGATAACAACTAAATTGCATACACTCATAACAATCTAATCAGAAAAAAATGATTATATTGTGTGAAAAATAGCAAACAAATATCCAAGAATTTAAAGACAAGGCAAACTGCATATTCCCTAGCGCACACACCTGGCCACTACAAGGAACCACTAAGCATTTTTTACAGATGTGTACTTGCCACATAATAGAGATGAACCCAGGGGAGCTGGCAGGGGCCTTGGCCCCCCTTTGGCTCATCAAAATTTTCCAAATACATGCATTCATATAAAAAATGGTAAAACCTAATTTGGTCCCCCCCTAAAATATACAATTTGCTCACCATCCTCTCTTTCATCAAATTTTGTAATGATAAGGTAAACATAATGAGTTGATAATTGTTATAGAATAGGAAATGTGTAAATATTTTTTTATTAATAAACGTGATTATAGGAATTAGAAATCACCATAATTATAGGGATTGGGAATCATCATAATTATGGGGATTTTATTTTCTTTATTCTTTTCCTATTTTAGAGATTTTTAGACTGTATATATAAATGATGTATTATGAATGAAATAGGTTGAGTTTTCTCTTCCTAAATAACATGGTATCAGAGCTGTTTTGGCAAATCTGTTTCCTTTAAAACAGACTTCTTAGTTTCTAGTTATGTTCCACACGTCGACCGTCTGTCGGAGATTCACTCCGGTCTTCTCTTCGTCTTCACGCCGGAAGGTTTCAACAAGATAGTTTGGTATTCTTGTCGGGTTTTGTTATTGGGTTTTCAAGATGGCAGAGTCTGTGCCAGAGAAAAAATCAATGGTAGTGGCTGATGTGATTCCTGTGATGACAAAGATTACAGAACATAAACTTGATGGTTCCAATTATTTGGATTGGAGCAAGACAGTTCGGCTCTATTTAAGAAGCATTGATAAGGATGATCATATTACTAATGATCCTCCTACTGATAATACAAGGCAAACCTAGATGAGGGAAGATGCACGGCTATTCCTGCAGATTCGAAATTACATTAATAGTGAGATTGTTAACCTGATTAATCATTATAAGTTTGTTAAAGAGTTGATAGATTATTTAGATTTTTTATATTCTGATAAAGGGAATATCTCTCGTATTTATGAGGTATGTAAAGCTTTTTATCGTGCAAAGAAACAAGATAGGTCTCTCACAACCTATTTCATGGATTTTAAAAGAATTTATGAGGAGTTGAATGTTTTATTGCCTTTTAGTCCTGATGTGAAGGTTCAGCAGGCTCAATGGGAGCAAATGGTGGTTATGAGTTTTATTACAGGTCTCCCTCCAGAGCTTGAGACTGTCACATATCAAATTCTTTCTGATTCCGAGATCTCCTCTCTGCATGACACCTTTACAAGAGTACTTCGTACAGAAAGCTCTAGCTTCACATTGGCTTAGACTAATAATAGTGCTCTTGTAAATCGTCAGAATAATAGAAGTGGTAACAAAGGAGGAATGGGCAATCGTAACTGAGATGTTGATAGTCGTAGTCAAGAGTCAGAAGGAATTGTGTGCTATTATTGTCCTGAGCCAGGCCATACAAAGCGATTTTGTAGGAAACTCCAAAATAAGTCTTAGCGAGGTCAATGAGCAAATGTTGCAGCTTCTAATACTTCATCTTCTGATAAGACTATTCTAGTTTCTGCAGATGAATTTGCTCAATTCTCTCAATACCAGGAATCATTAAAATCCACTACTTCTATCACAACTATTACTGAGTCAGATAACTCCACTGCATGTCTTATTTCATCATCATCCAAATGGGTCATTGATTCTGGTGCTTCAGATCATATGACAGGTAATTCGAATCTATTTTTCACTTTCCAATCACATACAACCTCCTCTAATGTTACTTTAGCCGATGGATCAACCTTTTATGTTCTTGGTTCTGGAACTATTAATCCAACTCCATCAATTTCATTGTCCAATGTCCTAAATCTACCCAAGTTTTCTTTTAATCTAATCTCTGTTAGTAAACTCACTAGTGCCTTGAATTGTTGTATCTCATTCTTTCCCAATTTTTGTCTATTTCAGGATCTTACGACGAAGCGGATTATTGGTACAGGTCGTGAGTCTGAAGGTCTCTACTACCTTGACACATAGGTGTCGAGATCCATTGCTTGTTCAAGTGTATTGACCCCCTTTGAGGTGCATTGTCGGTTGGGAGTTAGGACATCCTTCTCTATCTTCCTTAAAAAAATTATGTCCTCAATTTCAAAATGTATTTTCGTTGGATTGTGAGTCATGTTAGTTTGCCAAGCATCATCATCTCCCTTCAATGTCTAGAGTCAATAAACGGGCTATGTCCACTTTTGAGTTAGTCCATTCTGATGTTTAAGGTCCTTGTCCTATTGTGTCTAAATCTGGTTTTAAATACTTTGTTACTTTTATTGATGTGTATTCTCGCGTCACTTGGCTATACTTAATGAAAAATCGTTCTGAGTTATTCTCTATTTTTTGTACCTTTTGTGCTAAAATAAAAACACAATTTAATGTTTCTATGCGCACATTGCAAAGTGATAATGCCAAAGAATATTTTTTCGATAAATTTCAGTCCTATATGATTCAGAATGGCATTCTCCATCAATCTTCTTGTATTGATACACCCTCTCAAAATGGAGTTGCCGAGAGAAAAAATAGACATCTCTTTGAGGTAGCTCAAGCACTTCTCTTTCAGATGAAAGTTCCTAAACAGTTTTGGGCTGATGCTGTCTCTATAGCTTGTTTTTTGATTAATCGGATGCCTTCCTCTGTCCTTCATGGTGATCGTCCTTATACTGTCCTCTTTCCTTCCAAGTCTTTGTTTGCTATTGAACCTAGGATATTTGGTAGTACATGTTTTGTTCGTAATGTTCGTCCATAGGTCACCAAATTAGATCCAAAATCTCTCAAGTGTGTTTTCCTTGGGTATTCTCGTCTTCAGAAAAGTTACAGATGTTATTCTCCTACTCTTAACCGATATCTTGTCTCTGCAAATGTCACTTTCCTTGAAAATACTCCTTTCTTTTCCTCATCTTCTAGTTATGATAGTCGGGGAGGAAAATAATCTACTAGTTTATATTGTAACCCATTCTATCAGTACCACAGATATTCCTGCACCTGATCCTGCACGTGCTTGACCACCTATAGTCCAAGTCTATTCTAGATAACCAGAGGCTCAGACCACATGCCCTTTACCAGTCCCTTCGCCATCAGATCCAGTCTCCAATGATCATGATCCTAGTCTTCATCTCCCTATTGCTCTTCGCAAAGGTAAACGTCAATGTACTTATCCTATTTCATCCTTTGTTTCTTATGATCACTTGTCTTCCTCTTCTAGTTCGTTTGTTGCATCCTTGGATTCTGTTTCAATTCCTAAAACTGTTCATGAAGCCTTGTCCCATCCTGGCTAGTGTGCGGCTATGGTAGAGGAGATGGTGGCTTTATATGGTAATGGTGCTTGGGATTTGGTAGATTTGCCTGCTGGGAAGAAAGCTATTGGATGCAAATGGGTGTTTGTTGTAAAGGTAAATCCTGATGGATCAGTGGCTCTGCCTTAAAGCCTGTCTTAGTGCTAAAGGGTATGCCCAGACTTATGGTGTTGATTATTCTGATACTTTCTCTCCAGTAGCTAAACTTACCTCCGTTCGTTTATTCATCTCTATGGCGGCTACCTATGATTGGCCTTTACATCAATTAGATATCAAGAATGCTTTTTTACATGGTGACCTCCAGGAGTAAAGTGTACATGGAGCAACCACCTGGTTTTGTTGCTCAAGGGGAGTATGGGAAAGTCTGTCATCTTCGAAAATCCTTGTATGGCCTAAAACAAAGCCGTCGTGCTTGGTTTGGCAAATTCAGTGAGGCAGTTCCGGAGTTTGGGATGAAGAAGAGTAAGTGTGATCACTCAGTGTTTTATAAACAGTCTGAGGCAGGCATAATCTTACTAGTAGTGTATGTTGATGATATTGTCATTACTGGGAGTGACACTGCAGGTATTTCATCTCTCAAATCCTTTCTTCATACCCAGTTTCAGACAAAAGATTTGGGGTTGTTGAAGTATTTTTTGGGTGTTGAGGTGACAAGGAGTAAGAAAGGTATATTCTTGTCTCAAAGAAAATATGTTCTTGACTTGTTGATTGAGACAGGAAAATTGGGTGCTAAGCCATGTAATGCACCAATGACTCCTAACTTGCAACTTACAAAAGAAGATGGTGAATTGTTTGAAAGACCCTAAAAGTATAGAAGGCTGGTTGGAAAATTGAATTATCTTACAATGACTCATCCTGATATTGCATACTCTGTTAGCGTTGTCAGTCAGTTTATGTCTGCTCCAACAATTAACCATTGGGCAGCTTTGGAACAAATCTTATGTTATTTGAAAGGGGCTCCAGGATGTGGTATATGGCACAAACTGTGTGACGTAGTATGGATGTATCAGCTGTTAAGTGAAGTTGGTCTTAAGTCTTCTTTGCCGGCAAAAATGTGGTGTGATAATCAAGCTACTCTCCATATTGCCTCCAATCCCGTGTTTCATGAACGAATTAAGCATATTGAAATTGATTGTCATTTTGTTCGTGAAAAGATTCAACAGAAGTTCATCTCTACAGAATATGTTAAAACTGAAGACTAACTAGGAGATATCTTCATAAAAGCGTTAAATGGACCTCGACTTGATTATATTCGTAGCAAGCTGGGCATGATTAACATCTATGCTCCAGCTTGAGGGGGAGTGTTATAGAATAGGAAATGTGTAAATATTCTTTTATTAATAAACGTGATTATAGTAATTAGAAATCACCATAATTATAGAGATTGGGAATCATCATAATTATGGGGATTTTATTTTCTTTATTCTAGGGATTTTATTTTTTTATTCTCTTCCTATTTTAGAGGTTTTTAAGCTGTATATATAAATGATGTATTATGAATGAAATAGGTTGAGTTTTCTCTTCCTAAATAACAACTTTTTTATTTTTAGATTCAATCAATTAAAGAAAATTGCTGACCCATTTGAAATGTAATCATATTTTAGCTCCTTAATTAATCACAAATTTATCTTTTCAGTTAATTAAACAAGCATGTTTACATTGATTACTATGTTAAACTATTTTTTTATTTAGACAAAGAAAATAAAATTAAAGAATGTTTGCTTCTACCATATATAATATTGGACACATAAAATCAATTGTACATATAAATTTTTTTTTATTTTCTACCAGCATTTTCTTTTTTAAAGCTCACTGTTTTAAAAGGTTCATAACTTTTATTTGTTATTTCTTTAAAAAAAATTACTGTATTAGTTGGACTAATTTTATTCAATCCTTTATGTATCCTATAAATTTCGTAATTGTGGAATGAATTTAATACTTTTTATGTAATTACATTATAATCAATTGAGTTCAGTATTCTCTTTTTATTATTTTATTTCTAATTAAAGTTCATCCCACTTTTATCTCGGCCCCCCAAAGAATAAATTCCTGGCTTCACCCCTGCACATCATCATTCTAGAACTTATGATACTAAGCTGAAATTAAATAGTCATAAACTAAAGTTGGCCTTATTTGGATGATAAAACAGGATATACATGCCAAAAGCTCAACATCAACGTCCAATTAACATAATTTCCACATTCACTGAAGTTAATCTAAGGTAATATTGAAGCATTACCTAACCATAGAAGAAGAATAAAAAAGGCGATGGCAATAGCAGACGTCATTTTAAAAGTAGAAAGGTTATAAATGACAAGGATAACATATCAAACAAGGATCAGAACCGATAAACAATTACCTGAGCATCTTCTCTGATTCTTAAATTTTGTCCTGCTGGATTTAATAAGTCGTTAACAACCTGAAATGATGAAAACCTTGAAGAAGAGTTATGTTGTATGAAAGGGAAAAGCATATTTGAAGCTAGTTCAATTTGTAGGGAAAAAGAGGGTGTCAAGGTAGAGAGAAGAATAACAGGCTAATAGCTAAAGAAAAAAGAGAAGAAGCTCACCTCATTATAGATCTCCAAGTATGAAACACGAAGAAGAAACTCCCGGTTTGGTGTCTACAGCATAATTGGCCCATTAGTATCCATGAGAAGTACAAGAAATAGAAATTACGCATGTCAAGATCCTGTATAAGTACCTCCTGAATAATACTAAAAGCATCCTTCACTGCAAGTGGTATAATTCCAGGGGACCTCTGATCACCCTACCATAACAGCAATTAAGATGAAATTAAGCATGCTACTTGTATTTTCAAATAGAAACATATAATTTGCCTTTTCTGTACATGAAACACTAATGCCAGACCAAAGTATACCATGTATCACAATTTTGCCGGTAGAAATTGCACAGTAGTTGAGAAAAAATACATGCTTAAAGTCTCAAAGATTTTCCATATATTCCACGAGAAAATCTGAGCATTTGCCTATGAAGTTTTACTTTGCGGAGATACATACATACACACATAAATACGTACACACACACACACACATTCAAAGCCACACATAAAATGTTTTCATTAATAGCTTAGAATGAACTGCGGAGGAAGAAGAGCAGGATATTGCAGCTTTAAATAAAGAATTACTGCTGCTTCTAGGCATGTCAGAAAAGGAAGATGCATAATTAAATAGATTTGAGTTAAAGAGTGCAGTAAACTTCGAGCTTACTGCACTAACTTATAAGGTTAAATAACCAGTCCACAACCCCTTTTTGCTTTTATATCCAATAACAAATAATAATTAATCCAATTCTCTACATCCTAGTATGAAAATCTTAAAGTTATTAATAAACCAATTCTTAACTAATGTGTAACAGCAAAAAGAACTGACTATTTGGTGTCCATAACACAAATGAAAAATTAACATACCATTGAATTACAAATTTAGATGAAACTAAAATATGTGAGACCATCGTGCAATCGACAACATACATACAAGGATAAGGAAAAGAAGTAGGAATTATTTATTCTTACATGCATTGTATGAGTCTTCCCACTACTTGTCACACCATAAGCAAAAATGGTGCCTGTGAACAGAATTCAACACTGTAAGCTACAGGAACAAAAATGCTTTGAGAAATACAAATTAAATGCCAGAAGTTTCAATATCAATCCATCAACTTCTGATGCAAAACTGCAAGTACTTCTATTCAGTGAAGGTGGCTTTTTGCCTGAAACAATAGTCACCAAGGAAGGTTAGGATACCTTGTAAGCAAATCTATTGGCTCCAGAAATATCAAATTGAGTTTTGCTATGTTAAAATGGTCTTCCTACAGAGTGATTACAAGGTAGAGGGCTGAAGTAGGACCAATTAACAATTAGGTCTCAATCCAGTGCTGTGAATGGTCAAGATAATTGCAGTCACTAACAAATGACCATATGCAAAAGCACTCTGAAAACCTCTTATACTCTGGAAGCCCACTCAAATGATCTTATAAGCCAAAATCACCAGATTCAATCTTGCCCTTAGTAGGAAGCCTTGGCAATATCTTCAAATCTTGTTATAGATTCTGAAAGAGTGACCAAAACTATGCAGGTCACAAAGCCAGCAGTTTTGCCTGGTCACAGGCAAGCATTCATAATATCATCAGCCCATGGTGCATCAAACTAAACAAAACTATTAAGTCTCATAATAGCCTTAACATTAGTTCAATAGGTGGTCATTGAATAATCTCTGTCCTTATCAACTAGTTCGTTAACTTTCTTTTGGCCACCGTTGATAATTCAAAAGTAATGAATTCCTTTTCTAGTAAAAGCCCCACTGAGAAAACAAGGACACCGTATTTCATCGGATAAGGATAGAATTCAAGCAAGCTATGAATGATGTAAGAGCCAAGTTCACTAAGAAGAGGGATCTTCACAATTTACCATTGATGCCTTCCATCGCACCATTGACAACATGCTGAGCAGCAACATCATAGACATGGCGCGTAGTAGTTGTAGGGCCAAAAACTCGATCTAGAAGCATAAGAAGTAACAGATCAATTAACTGAAATATAGAATGCTTAAAAAATTTTATACCAAAAAAGGAAAAAGGTTCACTGGATAATATATATACTTTACGTCAATAAGCCAGATGCCTCAAATAAAAATGAGAGAAAAGTAAGTTTTTCTTAAAATTTAGATAGAGTACAAATGAGCAAGTACTTGTCAAACCTCCTACAGTATCATTGTGCTATTTCACACACATAGACAACTCAAACCTTAATCTGAACTTAATGAAGCTTCTGTACACAATAAAAAATGACAAACCAGAAACAGAACATGCTCAACCTAAGAATGTTAAATTTACATATAAATAGTCGAGGGAGAAATGTTCCACCAAAACATAAAAATTAGAATCCTCAAAAATTAAAACAATTTTAGGGGCTGAAAACAACCTAGAAGGTGACACCGATGTTATGAAATGAGGTTTCGAATATTTCTAGCTCTTTGCTACCTAAATTTCCCCAACAAATATTTTTGTTCTACATTTTTCATTAGTTAGTGTCTAGTAAACATGACTCCGAGTAAAACCCAAGGGTTCCTTCCATCAAGTGCATCATATTACCTGATCATTGAAATTCTCGTCTAAAAAAACAGTCAGCTGACAAAATCTACAAAACTAACCATATGCGTATGCTATGGACGGATTATGTTCATTTCTCACAATAGTCTCCCCATCTGCATACCAAGCAATCTCCTCGCCATGACGAATTTCCCTCGGACTACATCCACGAACGCCAATCAAATTTATAAGCCTTCATCGACAAATAAATGAAACAAAATACTAACAGAGAGCTAAAACAAGATAATGTACCTGAGAGGACGAAACCTAACCGTGACGGTGACATTCTCTTTGGATCGGTCGGCATCCAAATGCAAATTTTCAGAGTAAAAGTATTGTGGCTTGCTTCGAGCCGATGAAGATGCTGGCGAGCTCTGGCCATCGATAGATGTTTCTAGGAACTGTTTTGATGATGAAGTTGTTGAAGATGAAGGTGAATTTGCAGCTTTCAAGTTGCTTGAACCTAATTTCTTTGATTTCAGTCCTCTTTTCGACGACATTTTCACTTCAACAAAATATCACTCCCTTTTACACACAGGAAGAAGAAAAAAAACAAAAATCAATTAGAAAAACAACTCGAAAATAGAAACCATAAAATCGGAGAAAAAAACAAAGTAGAAATTAGTTTTCGAAAATAGCTACACTGTAACAAAATTGATTTTTAGAAATAGAAAGTCGAAGCAATTTCAAAATTTTTGAGTTTCCTCAAGTAATCAAATTGTTCTTTAAGAGCGAAGAAATATCTCCTTTCCCAGTCAACATTGTAGATAAATTCAGTTGACTTTTCAGAATGCAAAAAGAACCAAAAAAAAAGAGAAAAAAGAAAATCACTTCCTTTCTACATCCTCAATTTTCTCACCAATCAAACACATAAAAAACATACCCATTTCAAAAAAGTGAAAAAATGCATGACGATAAAACAGCTAAAAATTCTTTTTTATCCCAAAACTTCACCTCTTCAATCCGAAAGAAAAAAAAAACCACCAAAATTTTTCTTTAGATTTGCTTTTGTTGACTTTCAGTTATACTTTAATGCATTTTAACAAAAGAAAGTTTACCTTGACAGAATCAGAGGAGCATTGTGGATAATACAAACGGAGAGTTCTAAGATCTTTTTCGAAGTGAGAGAGAAAAAAAATAGAATCTACAGATCTACCAGTTAGAAGAAAGAATTGAGAGAGTAAGAAAGATTAAGAGTCTTTGTATATACAAAAAAGGATTACAAGAAAAACATCATAATCACTCATCAGTACGAGAGTAAAAGAAAGAAAAAGAGAACTGCTCTTTTTTTCCCTTTTGATTCTTTTCTTTTTCTTATTCCGCTCTAATTTTAGTAGGAAGAGTAGCTTTTTTGCTTGCCTTGGAAGCGATACCCTTCATCAAAGCCAAAGGCAAACGGCAATTTTCAGTCCTCCGACCTTTTTAAGAGCAAATAAAAAATTAAAAAGAAAAAACAAATGGGTGCTGTAATTCCTGCATGAGGATTGAATTTCTTTTTCTTTTTTCTTTTTTTTCTTTAGCGCGAAAATGAGTAATGAGTGTACAAGACACGATCACAGGAGTCGCGTGAGAATGGGGTAAGTAACAGTGGGGTCAAACAAGTGTGGGACCCAAGTTTCGCGGTGGTACACGTGCCGGAATCTGCGATGTTTAATTAGCTTTTTCCCAATTGGCAGCTACGAAATAAGACAAATTTTTGCTAAAAAACCTAAAATGTTAGTACTGTTTTCCTTTTCTTTTCTTTTTTCGATTTTGTCATATTTTGTAATAATAATGAAATACTTTGTTTTGATTAAAATTTAGAAGTCAAAATTCAAAAACCTAACTCATATTTTTGTTTGATGTGAACCATTTTCGAATATTTGATCACTCATATTCCCAACTGCGGGTCCCTCTCATAATTCCTACAATGATTTAATTTTTTAAATAAAATATTCTTATTTTTTAAATTTTAATCAAAATTATACAAAAATATATTAATTTTTAAAATAAATACTTCATTCCAAAAATATTTTTTCCTTAGACACGTAAGTTCAATTGTTAGTATTTTTATCAATTTGATAACGTGATAAGAGTAAAAAAATAATTTTACTTTTAATTAATTTTTAAAATTATTATTATATAATTTTATTAATTTTTTTTTATTAAAAAAAATACCCCTTTAGGGAGCACCTATTTGTTCTTGGGGAGCTGAGAAGCAACGATCAGTTTTCTTATTCTTTTTTTATATATAAAAAATATAATAGTATTTTTTAAATTAATAAAAAAAATATTTTAATTTTTTTATAATCTTTATTAACAGTATTTGTACTTTTAGAATAGAGTGTTCATTTCGAAAATTAATATACCGGTTTGAAATTTTGATTAAAACTTAAAAGGTATAGGTATTTTATCCTAATTTTTTTGTTAGTATTAGAAGAAGATTTGAATCTAATATTTTGATTAGAAGATCTATATACCTATTATTTAGATAATAATTATAATTATTCTTCCACTCAAGTTAATAATTTTAACATATAGCATGATTTAATCGTTAGTCTTAAAAAAAACTACTTCAATTCTTTATTTTTTTAAAGTAATAAGTCTTTATTTATTTGGAAACTGATTCATTAATAAACCAAAAATATAATTCAAATATCTAAATACGTATTTTTAAACTTTAATTATTAAATCCAATATTTGACTATAATTTAAATATCAAATGTAATTAAATTAACTTTTTTCCGTAAAAGAAACTATCACCTTCACATACAGTTGTTCGATCTTGTAACTTTGCTATAAGACACAAAACAGTAGGGCCTCAATGGCTAAAATCATGAAGTTTCGGTGGCGGTGGCGGTGCAAATTACCAAAGAAGGACGATTGTAGAGATTGCAATAAAAGCAATTTGTTCCCTATTGCAATTTGGGAGAAAGAACGTGTTGAAAAACATAATATCTAAGAATTTTGCAAGTGGCGTGTTAAGAGTATCATGCAACTCTTTTTAATGACATAAATAAGTCCTCCAATTATAACGAAATTTTTGTTAAAGCCATCACTCTTTCATTTGATGCAATTAAGTCCTTATATTATTACCTTTTTACGATTAAGTCCAATTTAAATGAAAAATGCTGATGTCACTAACAGACAGTTATCTCATCTATGTTTGCAATCCATGTGGACAAATCCAGCTGATACGACACTTACACGCCCATGAAACTAGCTGACATGGCAATTCTCAAAAGATAAGAAATTAAAAATCATCAATAATATTTAATTATGACAAACGTAATGATACAAAATAAATTTAGCTAAATTCATTATAAAATAATAAAAAATATATAAACAAAAGCCCAATTTCGTGTTACCTCAATCTCCAAACTTCAACGCCACCTCGTTGCAACAACCAAAAATTGAATTAAAAATCAAAAGACACCCAGTATTTTGTTTTTTTTATTCTTTATCACTTTCCCTTCCAATCATTATATCTTTTGAATTTTTGAGGTTTGACTCTGTTTGGTTCTTAAGAAAATGTGGAAAAGAGATGATTTTGAATAACTAAAAAGCTTAGAGGAAGAACCCATTTTTTCCTGAATTTTACTTATAATTTTTTAATTGGCTTTCTAATTGTATTAGTACAACAATTGGTGGGTCTGTTTCGGTTTTTATTAGTCATTAGTAATTTGTGATTTGGCTTATTTTTATGCATTTTTATTTAAGAATAATTTTTTATTTATTTAGCATTTAAGTAAGTGCTGCTTTGGACATGTTGGCATTAGAAATCGTTAGCACATGATAGTACATGAGTTTTGTTGTCCAAAATTGGGTTTTAATGTTTTAAAATGGTAGTATAAGGGTTTGATTGTCTTAAATAAATAATAAGGGTTTTAGTGAAAATTTTGTCTTTAATTTGAATGCTGATTTACCCATTATGCCTTTTATACATATGGACTAAACCGTTACATATGAAAGTTACATAATCTATGAACCCTTTCTCGTCATTTTCATTTAAATTAAAATTACTATGGTAAAAAAAAAAAAGGAAATGGTGATAATTAGAGTCACTCAAAATGGGAATACAAATTTTATTACTGATCCCATATAATAGAGGCGAAGTCAGGATTTTAGGTTTGAGAGGATAAAAATAAAAAGTTTAATATTTGAAGGGATGAAATTATAAAATTTTAAAAAAATTAAGGGTAAAATTAGAAATATTTAAAATAAAATAAGAAAAAATTTATAAATTTTTGAAACTTTGCTTGGCGAGGGCTCCTACTAATTGCTTCCCTCTGCTTGTGCATATGAATAAGAGATCATATGGATCTTGGATATATAAATATAAGCATTTTACCACCTATCAGATATGTCTTTTAGGTTGAAAACGTACACTTATGACAAAAGGGTATTATAACAAATCCAAATCTTCATTAATGTGGGACTTTCATGAAGGATACAAGATTTGAGATAAACTCTTACCAATGTAATTCTCTCCTCTTATAGGTAAAGAACCCGTGCAACGAGAGCTTCGTTTCACAAATGGGTGAGTTTTGGATATATAAATATGACTTCCATCACTTATTATGTTTATTTTTTGAGTTGAAAATGTGGATCTGTAATACTGACAGGACATACATTTGATAATAAAAGAATGCATGTGAGATCTTAAACTCAAATCATACTACTTTTTATAAAATGTTAAAAGAATTGAATATTGAATTATGTTACATATACAGTCGTTGGATTTGATGATTTTTTTAGGTACATTATGCTTGAATTATGTTACATATATAGTCATTGGATTTGATATTTTTTGAGATACATTATGCTTTTCCCATGTCTTTTTCCAATTGAAAAAAAATCAATGTTATACTTATAAAGGATTATAATAAATTAAGCAAAAACTAATAACAAATCTTTCCCTAAACAAAGTAATGTAATTAATAATGAACTTATCGCACTAATCTACTTAAATTAATAATGTTTCTCTAGAGGATTCAATAGATCAATACATCTTTAAGATATCAATGTATTTTCTAATAAAATGAACATACAACAAGGTGATATTTCAACATCTTAAGAGATTAACTCATCTTTTGATAAGATGAGCATATGACAAGATGATATCCCAATCTAATTATAAAAAAATATTTTAAGAAGGAAGTGTAAAATAGAGTCAATCACACGCTTAGATTAAAAAAGTTCTTTCCTCATTTTAATTTTAGATAAAATAACTCGACAAGATATTTATTCAAGCTAAGATAAGATAGCTTGATAAAATTTTATCTTTGTATAATCTGTCTAGTCCTATATTTGCACTATAAATACATTAAAATTGAACACAAATGAGTAGGCTTTATTTTCATCTTTAATACTCCTTTTTATTTTTTTTATATGATATTAGAGCCATATTTTGCTCAAATTTCTGAGAAATGCAACGCTGAGGATTGAGTTCGTTTTCCTCTATATAATTGATCAAAACAAACAAATTTCTCTAGAGGATGGTTCTTACTTTTATTATTTTTATTGTTGTATGTTTTATCCTTTTTGTATTGCATGCATGTTTGTGCCTCATTGGCCTAGCTTAAAAGCTTCTCTACAGAAGCAGAACAGCTACCAGGAAGACACAGAAGTCCCAGAGAAGACAGAAAACTCCCAGCAAGACAGCAGCAAACATATATTTTTTGCAAGATGAAGATAGAATAAGATTTGTTTATTTAATCTTAGATAAGATAGCTTGATAAGATTTTATCTTTGTAATCATACATCCAATCTTATGAACAGGCTTTATTTTCATCTTTAATACTATATATTTTTTATTCATTTTTATATTCTCTTCCCTCGCCAAACCTTGCAACAAAGCCAGTTAATAACTCTGCTCCAAGCACTCATAGCCAACAATCACACTACCTTATTAACAAAGTGATAAGCCTTTCCTTAAGAGTTTGAATCTTACACTGGGATTAAATTATAATATAATCCAAATCATGCTGAGAATATTAACCATATGGAATAAATTGATAATCCAAGATTAATAGTAACTAAAAAAAGAAAATGTTCTCCATTATATAATCCAAAACGATATGTAAAAGAATTGAAATTGAAATCCGAGACCCTTCGTCTGCCACCAGATCGCTTCCTTTGATTGCTATTGTACCTACCATTTGTTTCTCTTTGGAAAGACAGAAATGAACTGTAACAGGTAACCGACAGCTGTTGGTAAAGGTTTGTTTTCCTTTTCACTTTTTTTGGTCTTGTTTTTGGACCAAATGGTGGAACCATGATGACCACTTTGCATCGACGAATGCAGGTGGAATTTAGTGATCACTTTAATCTTGTCGCTGAAATATTGTAATTGTGGGGTTCCTTACACGTTAGGATGAAACAAATATTTTCCCAAGTTTTTTCTCAAGCATCATCAAGTTACTCTTGTCCTTTAACATCATATAGCTTGAGACTGGAATGACAGCCATCCAATTATTTTCTATTTTTAGGCCAGTTTATTTTCATGCATAATTAAAGCTTATTTTACGTAAATGTCAATTATCATGTAAGTGAGGTGATTGATTTGCTGGCAAGAATTGAGAAAAAAAAATGCACGAAGCATTGTTGTTAAATTCAACAAATTTAGTGATCAAATAGTAGACTCGATGATTTTGGTCTTTGAATTGAGTCGATCTTTTAATTAGATTGTTTGTGCGATTGATGTGAAAAAGCTCATATTAATCCATTGAGATTATAAAATATCAATGTAACCTACGGAGATACATACTCCGAACAACCTCCCCGTTATGCTTTTGTAATTTTAATATATATATATATATATATATATATATCTATGTGCTTTTCAAGTTGTTAAATTTAAAAGCAACAATTGAAGGTGCACCTGGTGATGTTGAAGGAAATGTAACTATCAAATACATTTTTTGTATTTGATTTCTTGTTCTTTTCAGGGTATACTAAAATAAATTCTAATTGCTTTGGCAAGTGGGAATAGTCCTCAATTAATGTGGTCTATTCATTATGGTAAAGGGTGTTTTAATATTGCATATATATATATATATATATATATATATTCATTCTTTGCCCTAGAAAAAGAAAAGAAAAAAGGTTGTTGGGTTAATAACATTTATCACAATGAAAGCCTGCCACGTTTCATTGATTTTTGGTTACTTTCTCATTTATGAGAATCAAATTTCAACTTCACCATTCATCAGTAATCATCATCCAATAAGTTAAAGTAAATATAAATATATATATATATATATATTACTAATATTTTGAAGGACAAGAAAATTGAAAGGCATGCATTAAAAACAAGTGGCTCAGGCGAACTTATGCCACAGCTCACGAGCTGAGGCAGACAGATGCATTATAAATGTTTATTGTGTTGACTGTTATTCGAGTTAATGTTTTGTTTTTTTCTGTTTGATTGTTGCTGTGGAGGGCGTACCCATGTGTTGCCATGCCAACACAAAGGCTTTAGTTTTAAAAGAGTGGTTCGTTTATACACAGCTTTTTTGTCTAGTGGAATTATAATTTATTAATGATTAAAATAACTACGAATATTAACCTAAAAAAAGAAAGTCAATACCTAATATAAAGTTCTGCTCTCGAACAAATTATGAAAGTATAAAAAAGTAAAAGAGAAAAAAAAATGTAGAAGTTCACCCTCTGCCCTGCACTGCACTGCACTGCACTGCAATATGTCTAACTGATCAGAATCAGAGATTCTAACTTTTTGCTTAGATATATTACCAACTAATTCTGTCTACAATAAACAAATGCATCAAACATCTGGAAAGTTCAGTACAAATTATACATGTATACACACACAACCATTACTCAGTGTTCTTGAAATAATGATGAAGAAAACAATAATAAAAATGGTGAGCATTGAAATTTTAGTGCCATAATTTATGGTATCTAGCTAGGGTTAATTATGGGTGTCAATTACCATTACTAATACTTATAATGTTACAATATTTCATAATATATGATATCATAATTTAATTTGATGGTGCAATGAAAGCACTATTACTATATATATATATATATATATATATATATATTATTTAAGTAGAAGTAGTTTGCAAATGATTATTAGAAGTGAAGGGTAGGTGTGTATGGTTACTATAATACTATAACATATTATAGATTAACATTAATAATGGCTATTGAAAAAGTTTCCACCACATGTATATAATTTATATCAACAACCTCTCTCTCTCTCTCTCTCTCTCTTAATTTACGCTCTTCAAATATGATGTGTTGACAAACCCCAATAAGATTGTTAATGATGTTAACAATTGCTTAAGTTATCTGGAAATTAAATGATCCTCTGGTGGGACTGATCGCACTGATAAGCAATATATAATCACAATTGTTTAATTCATGCTGCAAAACCAAGATATATATATATATATATATATATATGTAATCATGTTGGTCTTTTTTCCTCAAGAAGTTATCTTTACACATAATTTCAAAATTTTGATGAGATGTGTAGCCTTTACATTAATTAACGTGAAAATGGATTGATATCTTCATTTTATTATTGATTTATATACCAATAAAATGAAAAATAGACTCCTTCTGTTTCTATACACATGAAAGCATATACATATAGACATTGACTAATCTAAAATGAAGAGAGGATAGCTTAAGGCTAAAGGAAATTGCAGTAAAACTATGGGGGTTGCTTGATAATTGCTAATGCATTTCATTGTAGCTATATGAGTGAAAATAAAAGATGGTAACAGGTAGAATTTTGGTATTTAAAAAAAATTCTATATGTGTCATTTCTTAACAAAGTTTGATTTCTCATTATCTTTGGTATGCAATAGTAAATTGGATATAGAGATAATTAACTGAAGATTACCTTTCATGAAATCTAGAAAACTCATTTTTCATACTTTAATTGGCATCCCCAAAGCCAACTTCTTTCTAATTACTCCTCATACTTATAAATAAATTTGTTGAAAAATAAGTACACACGAGTATTAGACATATATAACCAAAGTGAATTTTAAGTTATAAAAATCGACCTTACTATAAGATTAACCATTAAGCATGTCAAGATAAATGAATGAATCATTTTTATTTTGAGCATTGGAGAGAATGTTAACCGAAATTTCAAATACGGCGAGATTGTTCAATTTGACGTAAGTGGTCTCACATTCGAATCTTATTGAAGGTTGGACATAAAAACGTCAATATCTAAAGTAATTAGTAAATTAATTATGTGACGAAACAATCATTATCAGATTATATCCAATTCAATCTTATATAAATTGAAGTGCCTAGATGGATTTCATAAAGAAAAACATCATCCAATAAAATGAAATAACGTCAATCTTTATCCAAAGGCCTAACATCTATCTTAATCAAACCAACTTAAAAATATGCAAAACATGCACGCTCATCAGATGACAAGCATCCTTCTAACTCTCACTTACCGGCAGATATGCTTTAATAATTTAAGTTTTATTTTTTAAAAATATATAATAAGGTTTTTGGTAGAATATAGGATTATTAATATAAAGAAAAATTAATTATTTAATGGTGCATCTCAGTCTCAAAGCTCCTAATGGATGTCTCCATTTGCGTTAAAGAAACAAAACCTTGGATTATATTTTCTTTTCTATATAAGCATCTTTTTCTGGTACGAAATCCCCCCCTTTAGAGATGCTTTCATTATTTTAATGCTATCCAAGGCTGATGCACCATAATTTCATGGTAGGTTTCAAATCGTTTTCTCCATACTTGCTTTTTTTTTTTTTTTTGTATCATTGCTGTTTGGATCTATCGAAGAATATTATTATTTATGTTAATTTTAAATTAATTACCATCTTTTGCAATCAGTCAATTTCTTGATAAACGTATAAAAACTAAACTTTATATGATCACCGGCCAAAAGTATTTGTATTTAAATTTTTGTTGAAATTAATTTGATTTTGGGGTCCCGACACAGCTATATGTGTATACGTCAATGTAAAAATCTTGTTAATAGGATATTGTTATAAAGTTTTATTTTGATATATGAAAATTTTGAATTATGCAATGAGAAATAGTTATCTCGTCTGGTGTCTCGTGTGTCTTCTAATTATATTTCACTGTGTTTATCTTAAGATTCAAAATTGAAATCTTCAAAAAAAGATCTCAAAATTTAACCAATTGAGATATTTGACAAGCTTAATGTTATAATGATGTAACAACGACTACTGATTAAAAATAAACAATGTGCCAAATTTGGCCAGCAAATGCAAAGATGTGAAAGAACAATGCAGTAGTTTTAATTCTTAACTCTTTCCTTTGATTAGGGATTGATATCAATCATCTAAAAGTTTGATAGCAATTATTGAGAAAAGGAAATTATGAGGAATAACATTTTTTCGTAAGGGCATTTCAAAAATAACCATCAAAATAAATTTAACTGTTTTTAGTCATATTTAACCATGACTTAACAAAAATACCATTAAAATTATTTCAAATAAATTAAACCATTCATCATAATTTCTCTCCATTTGTACTTTCGATTTCTCTCTCATCATCCTATTCTTTTTAATTTTATCGATTTCTCTCTTTAGCATTCGTCTGCTATGCTCCAATTTATCTCTCTTATGTTTTCATATTTCTCTTTCTTACGCTTTCAAGATGCCAAGCAATGATTTTAATGTGCTTGGGATGATGACTATTTGGCGAATTTGATTTTTAGGTATTTTGGATAAAACTAAAATGGTAGAAATGATTTGAAATAGCTTCTAATTGAATCAATTCGGGATTTAGATACCAATAAATTTAAAAATTTGAAATTTATAAATCTAGGTTTTCAAAGAAATTTTTTTTCTATTTTTAGTCGAAATAGGTGTTTTAGATAAGAAAATTTGTATTTTAATTTATGAAAACATGTTAGAAACACTTTAATCAGTGCCAAATTGTCAAAAAAAAATGACGAGAGTTGAAAAAAATTTGAAATTTTGGTTCGTAAGTAACAACATTTTAAGTATTAAAGTGAAACAAAATGTTTTTGAATATGACGTGTAATAATAATATTTTTTCAACATGACGTGTAATAATAAATTTTTTTTTTTCAAAATGGCATGTAACAACCTAATTATGACGTGTCATATATTTTTGTACATGACGTGTAACAACTTAACCATGACATGTAACAAGCTAATCATGACGTGTCACATGTTTTTGTACATAGCGTGTAACATGTTTTTATACATTGTGTGTAACATGTTTTTGTACATGACGTATAACAACTTAATCATGACGTATCACATGTTTTTGTACATGATGTATAACAACTTAATCATGACGTATCACATGTTTTTGTACATGGCATTTAACAACTTAACCATGACATGTAATAACCTAACCATGACGTGTAACATGTTTTTATACATGACGTGTAACATATTTTTATATATAACGCGTGACATCATGGCGTGTAATTTCATTAAAGGTAATTTTATCAAAATTGATTAAAAATAATTAAATTATAAAAAAAATTATTTTTAAAAACACATTATCTATAAAGGTTATTTTTAAAAATATTTGGAAGTGAAGCCATGTTTTTGTGGAAGAATATAGCCTGCCATTGTACAGGCTTGAAGGTTTTGGATTTGTACGGTGTTTGCAGTCGTTGGTTGAACTAACATGATAATAAGCTTAATTTGCTTGGTCGGCCCTACTCTCTTATAAGCTGTCTCCCATTATTAAGATCAGTACATAAGAAGGGCATCGAGCCCATATACGTACATAATTTTTTTTTATACATTCATCAGAAATAATCAATAAACAGATATAAAAAACGACAATAAAAACAAGAGATTATTGACTGAAAAGTACTATATATATTTTTCATTTAATTGATTATAAAATACGTACATCAAAATATAATTAGATCAAATTGACATGATGTATTAGATCTAACTTTAAGATAACTTTAGTTATCTTCCTTTCATTTCACATGTTGAGAAGGAAATATGTAAAATCATTACATGAAAGTAAAAGCAATAGTGCTCTCAATGACTCAATGCTTTGTATAGCAAAAAGGGGATGTAACTAGGGAGGAAAATGATGATTTAAGGTGTATTGGTGATGATGGGTTGGGGGGTGGTCCATGCAAAATTAAAACAAGGTCGACCTTGAACATCATGTGACCCCAATGCTGTCTTACATTGATTTAGCTTGGGTTGGGTGGCTAAGCTTGGCTGAATTTTTGAGTTATGAATAGACAAGAAGTCAACCTCAATGACATTCGACCAAGTAAAGCTTAAATGGCCCACTCCTTGGCGTAGCATACATTTATTAGCAACCCTAGGATTCAATGTTTTTATCGTGGAGCATGGTCCATTTTGGTTGTCTTCATACCAAGTTGACTACAAATTTGCAGTGCAAATAATCACATCTCAACGCCCTTTACCCCCCAATTTTAGCCTCTTCCAAAGTCACTTTCATATCTTTAGATCATGGATTTCTTCTCACGGTGGGGTTTTTTTTTTTTTTTTTTTGAAAGAAACAAAACAGCAGCTGCACTTACATAGGTAACTCAGAGGGGAAATTTGTGATACTTGGATAAGAACCCACGGCAGAAGGAATCAGGTGGAAGCTTCCCCTGGGCCTGGATGGGTAAAATAAAGAGAGCACTGCAACAAGAACAAAGGGCAAAAAGTTTCTCCTTGAAAAAAGAACACTTGTGGATAAATCAGCATTTCCATTGCTAATGCTTGGCATCCAAGAAAGCAGAGAAACTGTTGTAAAAGTAGAACGCATGTGATCTCCATTCTAAGGTGAAGCACTAAATGACAAGTAATGCGAGTCTACAGGGAAAAGAAGAGAAAAGAAAAGCAATGGCAGGTCATGCACGCTAGTCCATGTGCATGTCTGCATACTTCTTTTACTTAAAGAGGAAAATCTAGATGATGCACAAATCAATACAAAGCGAAAAAAGGGAATACCATAAAAACGTGTATCAAACAACTGATCATCATTTTCCAGATCTGTAGAAACTCTAATGTAACTTTCCCTTGAGTGTCGATGTTCTTAAAAAGTCCTAGATACAAAACACTGCTAGTGAGTTTAAGACTTAGAAAAGCTGGACTTGGAAAAGTAACATGACGATCAACAAACACTTATTCATTAGAAGTGGGAAAAATGGATGCAAACTAAAAAAAGCATGCTACTTCTGCTGCTCCTCCTCCCTTGATAGGACTCTACTTCAACTGTTCTTTTTGATGTTCTTAGTCTTAGGATTGAGATAGTTGGTGTGCTTTCATTGAGAGGTGATCACAATTACATAGCAGATGGCATTGCCATAAATATGACTGGCAACTACACGTTGTCATCTTCTTATTAGATCTCAAGCAGCTACTGAAGAGTTCATCTCATTGAGAATGTGGTAGTATGTAAAGAAATCTGTAGTGCTTCGAAAGCCAGGAAGAAAATCTGAAAAGAATCTCAAAACCGCAGCCAGATGTTGCGAGTCACTAGAGGTAAATGCTGCTTCAAGAAATAATGAGGGCCGAATAGTAGTGACCTGAACAATTTAAAAATTCCTGTTAGAAAGTCTTCAAAATTAATCAAACCAAGCTAACAGCTGAACACAATCACCCAGCATTTTCGTGAAATGCCATGAAATACCTATTTCTTGCCATCAATTTCAAACAAGTAAAGATTTTGGCAATGGCCTAATGTTTAGACATGCACAGTTACACATGAAAAATCTGCAAACAAAAACCAACAAACATATAGAGCAAATTTTACCAACATTTTGGTGAAATAAGACAAGGTTGCTTGTCCATTTCATGAAAGCCTACAGATCTCAGTTAACTTTAATAACGATGTCAGAATGAACAAATATAATGAATCCAGTTCTCGATTCATAAAACTGTCATTTTACATAAATAAAAAACACTCTAATTTATTTTCCACTGTAGTTACCGAAAAAAGGATTACCTTATGCTTCCGTGCATAACGTAAAGCTTCAAGATAATATCCATCTTGCACAAGTAACAACACATAATCATGATGTAAAGAGAGCTGTCTTAGCATATCTGAACCCAGCTTCCTAATTTGAAAATTTTGACGACCCGACTCTAGCAGCTGTAGAGCAACTTCTTTTGAGGGCTCAATAATCTGCAACAGAAGAATTTTCACCCTTAAACAAAACTAAAAACTCAATCCAGCCAAAAACGTATGCATAACTTTTCTTTCTTTTGCAAGGAAAAACACTTATTGTGAAGGTAAAAGAGACTTCAAAACCTTGTTTATGATAAACAAACTCAGTTCTGCATATCGCTCGCTACGGGCCAATAGTTGAATAGTTAACACGTATAGATTTGGATGCACTTTGACCTTTTCCAAACTAGCACTGCACATTGGAAACAAATAAGATTTCATGGAACAACACAATTTCAATAACAGAGTACCATAACCATGCATTCTATCAGTTAGTATTTTCTCTTTCAATTGGTCAATAAAGCATGGTGGTAGAGCTTGGTTGTTATATTGCTAGATCATGTAGTTAATTTTCTTCCACCTGCTCCTGACACAATTGTGCCTAGGAATTTTTGTTTTTCCTTTTCTTTTGCTTCCAAAACATCATTATAATTGCTGATCTAAATTTGGAATGATAGCTATGTTTTGTTAGAGTTTACTTGATAAATCTATTATTTATGTCTAAAGACTTGGATAAAGCCACATAAATTTTACTGCTCCTCAGTAGAAGGCCGGGCCAAAAGCTTCTTCAGATAACCAGAAAATGATTTATATGAGTAACTTTTTTTTGCTACAAAGTTTATATAACTTATGTTTATATTTTCCATATAAATGGCTAAGAAAACATTATTAGAAAATAAGTTTATACACAATAGGGAGCTTTGTGTTTCTATCTAGAATATGGTTACAGCGGTTGTTTATAAGATTCAAGCCCATTTTAAGAATCCTTTAAAATAGTTAAACAGCAGTCCTAAACAACTTCCAATAGTCAGCATACCTTCGACAAAACTCAAGAATGATGGCAACCAGATAAGAAGGCTCTCCAACCATCTCTTCCTCGATAGGAGCGAAGACAAATTTGTACATCGCATCAGGTGAAATTGCAGGTGAACTGAGCTGAGACTCCTGCTGCTCAGAAACACTAGCATTTAATGGATTACTACTAGGACCTGGAAATTGAGATGAGAAGGATGATGACTGAGCTTCAGTGGTACAACTTTCAGCACCCATAACCACTTTGCCAGCAACAAATTTTGTACCATTTGAGCTGGTTTTCAATGGTTCAACGCTGGAACTATCCTCAGTCTCTGAAGAAGAATAAGTTGAAGGCCTACCAACACTGTTGACTCTGGAAGCAGATTCATGTTGGATGGATTTTCCAAGGCCATCTGTTCTGTTGGTGAATACATCAATGCCTTGTCCTGGGCCACTCACATTTGGCACGCTTGAGGGAGCCCTCTCAGTCTTTAATCCCTTTAAATAACTGCCAGTTTTAAGAGAGTGGGAATATGAGGTGACTAATACATCCATTGCCTTGGCAACCATGGTGACAGGTCTGCGTTCTAGAATCACTGTTTGTGTAATTCCCAAACATAGTTGTTTAGCCTGAAATAGCAGAAGCAATGCACACTTAATAACAGGTAATGATTATATTGCCATTCATTGTGGAAAGAGAAAGAGAGATAGCTGAGAATTGACCTTATTAGCTTCCAGCTTTCGTCTTTGCAAGAATTCCAATACTGATGGAACTTCTGAGCTACTAGCAGAAATTGCCTACAAGGAGAAAAAGGGGAGAGTCATTACAAGAATTAACCATTACAAAATAACAAAGAATGACCAACAAGACTTGCCTCCAAGTCTAAGTGGATCTTCCATAAAAGCTTATTGGTAACATCACAAATAAGGTCAGGAACCAAAAAGGTCCAGTCATCTCCATAAATAATTGCTTCATGATCATTTGTATGAGAGGCCTCTGAGCTTTCACTTTCTTTGCTGCTAGGTCGAGATGTAGAAATATTGGACCTTGGAAAACCCCTCAACAGTACAGGAAGTGGAGCAGATATGGGAGCTCGAGAATCTGCAAATATGTCATAGAGTATAACAACCTTTGCATCTACTTGGTGAACAAGTAGTACATTATCAACCACACTCACAGCAACCTTGCTCGAATAGATTGGTAAAGAACCCTGCAAATGGAAATGAATATGGTTGGGATTTCAACTCAAAACCAGTTTGAATGTAGCCTGCACTTGAAATGAGCTTGAGGGAGTTTTGAGCAACACTTACCTGTTGGACAACAGCATCACGGTAAAACCGATACAAGTGCAGTACCATTGCAACTCTATCAACTTGCAAACAGTATATTCTCCCATAGCTGTCAAGTAGAAAAAGAAGATCTTAATATTTATATATTCTAGCAAACAATTTGGTATATTAGCAGAAAAAGATAAAAGAAACATACACAGTGACAATATAGACATCTTCAGAAGCAAGGACAGGCTTGCTGTTAGCTTCAGATTTAGCCATTACCATCTCAAACTTTGGTAATCGAATAATCCCAGCAGACGAAAGCTGAACATAAGCAACTTGTCAAATTAATGAAATCGAGGACAAAAAGGACCACCACCTATCTGTACTGTCTATTAAAGGCTAAGGAACCACAATAACAGGATCACTTTTCCCAAGGGACCATCACTCTAACACTACATTTTCATGTCAACTTCAGTAGATGATCAATCTCTATTTTTTCAAGTGCCATAAAGTTAACCAAATGTTGCAACAAGTGCAAGCTTTTAATACCATTTTCTTGCATGTAGCCTCCGAAACCAATTTCTAAGTTTATTTTCTTGCATAGAGCAAGCATAGCCCAGCCAAAGTAGAGCCTCGTCTAAATGTCTGTTTGGCCCAGCTTTTTCTCAATGTAGCTACCTCTTAAAAGAAAAAGTCGAGCCAAACAAGATTTTGAGAAGCTCTTTAAAAAAATAACTATTTTTAAAGAACAAAATCTATAAAAAAAAAAAAAGAGCTTCAGGAAAAGCTTTAGAGAGGAGCTTTCCCTTCTCTTCTTTTAAAAACATGCCAGCTTTTCAGGAAAATTTTTATTTTTGTTCCAAAAATGTCCTCATTTATTAAAAATAATCCCAATGTTACCCTCTCAAAAAATACCCCTCTCAATCGATCTCCCTCTCCTCTCCCTCTCTCTGCAAATCACCCCTCTCCAACGCAAATCATGATCTCTCTCTCCTCTACCTCTCTCTGCAAAGACTATTAAGAAAAAAAAAAAAAAGCAGAAGGCCCATACTACTAGAAAGGTATTTATTAAATACCCTTTATGGTAATTTTAACCAAAATTAGAGCTTATAAATGTTGTTTTGCCAAACAGCTTATCAATAAAATAAAGCTTATAAAAGTAACTTCACCAAACAATTTTAGCTTTTTTAAAAGTTATTATTTTTCATAAAAGCTTCACAATAGCTTTTAAGCTTAAAAAAAAGACCAGGCCAATCAAACTACTAGAAAGTTATTTATTAAATATGCTTTATGGTAATTTTAACCAAAATTAGAACTTATATAAGTTGCTTTACCAAATTGCTTATCTAAAAAAAAACCTTACAAAAGTAAATTTACCAAATAGCTTTAAGTTAATTTTAAAAGTTATAATTTTTCATAAGAGCTTCATAATAACTTTTAAGCTACCAAAAAAGCTAAACCAAACAGGCTCTAAGAGGATTTCTAGAAAATTGAGCAAATATTGAAGCTCTTAGCCATACCTGCAAGCCATTGAATGTCTTGCACTGCATTCCTGAAGCAAGAAGAACCAATCTGCTCTCGTGCGTGTAGACATACCAACTCACATTTAATTTCCTTGCCTCCACCAAGGCAAGTGACTTTGAGGCATAATCATAAGCAAACAAGTCCAACCCACTGTGATTAAATTCCATTTCAGTGAATTGAACACAATAAATCTTTGGTGCCAATAAAAGTAGAAACATGGAGAGGAAAAATAGAAAGAAGTATACCCTACATAACTCAAAAAGGTCAAGGATGGATGACTATTACTCAATAACATGGACAATGATGGCAAAACTTGTGAGGTTGACTTGATGATGTTGGATGTACAATGCATTTAAGTTTCCAAACTAAATTTAACAGTAAAATTGTTGATTCTGGCCTTGGGAACTTCTTATTCCGGATCCATGCTATAGCGGTATCTCCCCAAGTATAAGTTACATAAATTGTTCTCTTCCCCAGAGGAAACTGATAAAAAATGTGTAATAATGAATAATTTGCCAAAATGATAATGGTTTTCCTCTCTCTTTTTCATATCATTATATTTGTCTTGGTCATGCAGCAAAGACAGCGCAGTTCCGTGCATCAATAACAAAAGAAAGCATACAATGCCAATGGCTGATACAAAAGTTCTAAATGTTCTTTACCTAGCTGCATGGCCTGAAAGAGTCCATCCATTGCTACAAGAGGATTTCAGGTATGATAAAATGATGTGCATTAGGTGATAATAACATCTATTTGATGCATGCTAACTAGTAGGTAACTCCAAAGTTGCTAATTCTGCTTGTTCCAGTGGTAACGGTTGGGTGGGATTTGAATAGAGATCCTAAGTTTAAGCTGCAGTGCTCCCTCTTGTAAAAAAAAAAAAAAAAGAAAAAGGAAAAAGAAAAAGTAATCTCCAAGTCAGTAGGCTAATTAAATTTCTTGTAAATGTTACAAACCATGTTTATTTTATATATTAGGCATCCAAGTGAACGTGAAGTAAGCATTCAGAGGCAGCATAACATTGCTATTATATGAAATTGAATTCCTTGTCAGAAATATCATATCTCAGTTGAAGCTGAATTTTTACACACCATATCAAGATTTAAGATGTTCACAAAAACAAAATCATTATCCAATACAATTGTAAAATGGACAGGAAGCCTCCCCCTACCTGGTCTTTACAACTACAATATCACATGACGGACAATCTGTCCAGAAAAACCCCAGTATATTCTCCGACTCAGACTTGCACCTGTGAGTGAAAGTTTCCCCTGTTTCTCTATGCCAAAATTGTATCAATATGTTGGATCGTTGGACTGCTATAAACTTTTCATCTAGAGAAAACCGGATGGAGCAGATAGGCCCTTCATCTATTGAATCAGTGGTAGAGGCAGCAAGAGGAGAAAAGGGAGTAGTTTTCCACGAAAAGACCTGTGTAGAAAGGCAAATAAGAAAAATAAAATATGGAACTGCCGAGGTCAAACAAAATTCAAGCACACTTATTAACTTCAGAACTACAAAACCTGATCAGATGTAGAAGAGATAAGCAACTTATTTCCATCATCATAATAGAAACCTCTTGATCCAGGAATGTTGCAACGTAGAGGGGGATATTGTATGAAAACATGCGACAAAGCTCCAGATCCTAAACCACCAACACTGGCTTGAGAGCTTGATGCTTTCCCGGCCATCTTCCTAAGGTTATGTTGAGTTTTTGAACCTCAAAACCCAAATTGCTGGAGAATAATAAAACTACTGAAGCACAAAAGGATAGTATGAGTACAATAGAAAGAATGTACCGAGCTTAAAGACTAGCATTAAAAAAAAAAAGGAAAAGTTCATCGCATTCACCGTCTTATACAAAGTTTGAACAACTTCCTCCAAGGATCCAAACATTAAACCTTTCCCCGGAGCTATAAACAAAAAAGGAGAAAACATTAATCTTAAGTGCAGCTTTTTCAAAAGGGATTATGCACTACAAATATATTTCTTTCTTTTAATGCATAAAAGTATATTTCTAAGCAACATGGATACCGTATTCTGCATGCAAGTCTTTAGGGCAAGAAATGCTTTCAAACACATATCGCGTTCAACCTCCGGAACTTTAGCTGCCACACAGGCCCCATATTCTTTTGCCTGCAAAGACGTCTCTTCAATTAAAAAATGAAAAAGACTAGTAGCCAAGTGCAAGCAGAACAAACACTCACTAAACAGCAGGTTCAACAAAAGGACTTTCCGCAATCACATTTTTGTTTATTTTCAACCTCACTTACTAAATATTTAAAATATAATCCTGATGAAACAGGCAGAAGTACAAGGCCAAGGTGAGTACTTATCGACGAACCTGAGCCGTACAATTCACTAAAATGCGCCTAAGTGGGGAGATTGTGTTCTTTTCTTTCATTTCCACAGCTCTGAAAAGAAAATTAATAAAGAAAGAGGAAATACAAAAATGAATAGAAAATGACGATTCTTAAATTTGATAGCAATTCTTAAAGGGAAAAATCTCACAATTCTCAAATTTCAAAGATTAATAGAGTGCGAATTGAACATGAATTGATTAACTTAGGGTTATCAATTGAATTGATAAAAAAAAAAAACCCAATTAAATCCTAGAGACAGACTCGCTTCAATCCACAAAGTATTAGCAGAATCGAAGAGATAGAGAAGAGAAAATACCTGGGCAATTCAACATTTCTTCTGTAGGTTTCCGGGAACAAAATTCTACTGCTCTTGTCCTTGTTTTGGTTTGCCTTCCGCTATCGAATCTACAGACTTGGCTTTGAATCGTGGAACGAAAAGCTAGTTACCTCTTCCACTACACCTAACGGTCCTAGTCTGAGAAATACGACTCCTCTGCCTCGTTAGTTAGTAACTAGTACAGCCAATCCGAATACCATTTTCTCAATTCTATTTTTGTTTTAGTATGTCCAGTGAATTAAAATTTTTATATTGATTTCTTAATCCCCATGGTAAAATATTTAATATTTTTAAGCTTACATTGCATGATCAAATGGTCTGACTCTTACAATTAGGAATGCTTATAAGTAGGGCCGGTATCCCCGTATAATATAAATTAATTAAAATTCTATTTGATTAATATTTTTTATTTTTTATAAAAATAAATTAAAAAAATTATAAAACTCTTTAACTATTTAAAAATATTTTAATAAATTCTCATTTTTTTATCAAATAAATTTTTATTATTAACATTAATTATTGGTCATTAATCTAAACGTTACTTATTGATTTATATTAACATAAAATTCAAAAATATTATATAATTATATAATCATAATTTATCAACATATCACATCATTATTTATTATGACATACATATTAATATACATACACATCAATATCACATCACGTAAAAAAATAATTGACATTTTATCTAATCACAATTAATTAAAATAAAAATAAAATTTTGACTTACAATAAAAAATTAAAAATTTAATAAAAAATAAAAAAATTATTTAAAATTTCTTAAATAACTAAAATTTTTTTAAAATACTATACCTAACAAAAAATATATATTAAAAATACAAATCAAAATAACTTATATGATTAAGTTATATTACGAGATTCAAGTTTTTATACGAGCACCTCAGATAATCGACATCAATTTTTATATTATTGTCTGCTCCTTGGTTTTTTTACCTACCTTTCAAGAACAAATATTTGAATTTACTTTCAATTTCTTAAGGGAAAAAAAAAAAAAAAAGAAGAATCTCCAATTGTAGACAAAGGTAAAATTTTCCTGAAAAACCCAGCGAATGATATTTGACTATGGGAAATATTAGCATATTTTATCGTGTACAGCATCAAACATATAAAAGTGGACAGCATCAAATTCAAACACCATGAGATGTCAACAGATTTTTCCTTCTTTCCGCAAAAACTATAGAAAGGGCCAATATCTCAAACATATTTCATGGTCAAGCAAAATCATCCTAACCCTGTTGCTACTGAAGTTGGGAGAACTAGATTACAAGCTACGTTACAATGCAAACACCGAACCTTATGAATGAAAGAAATTATTGCAGCATGGCAAAATTAAAATTCCCTTCTAATCAAAAATACAATAAGCCTAAAAAGGTCCCCAAGAAATTACTAGCACAGAAAAGCAGGCAAGCAACAGTTGATCAACGCTTGACCCATTGGAAGCTCTTCCTTGCTTTTGCCTTCCCTGGTTTTTTCCTTTCCACCACACGTGGATCCCTTGTCAAGAAACCGGCTGGTTGGACACATGAGCTTTTTAGTAAATATTTTCATAAGATAAAAAATAATGTAATGATGAAGATTATGATTAAAAGTCCTTGCCAGACCCCAAAAATGGATTAATGGAGTGTAAATGACCAAGATACAATAATGCACAATCCTAAAAGAGGTAATACCAGCTCTGAGTGGAGGACGTAGCTCTGGCTCAAAATTTTGCAATGCCCTACTGATTCCCAACTGAATTGCTCCCACTTGGCCTGTCACAAGCAGATAGTCAGCTTCACTTAGAAGGAAGAAAACTAAAGTCAATAGTGCAACAAAGCACTTATAAAACATTAAATTTCAACTTAGGCAAACGGCATTAGACTGTTAAATATGAAAGTAAGCTAACTAAGGTAATTAAGGTATCTATTAGATAAGTTTTCCTTAACACCGTGCACTGAAAGACCACTATACTTGAAATCAAAGTTTGCCACTCTCTAGATGATATCTTGAGTGCAGTATGCCTGTGGTAGCATCCACTTTTTAAGATTCAACAGCCAATGAACTCCATAACCTTGCAAAATGAACTATGAAGACCAGACTAACTGTTTAAACCTCATCAGCTCAATAGCATAACTAAGTTATATTATAGCATATGAAAACAAATAGAAGGGTATTATACAAATTTTAATCTGGAAGGGAAAGTATTTTTAAGAAGTTGTCTAACATGTAAGAAGGTGGGGCCAGCCTCCTGGCAAATTTTTAAATGAGAAAAATTGAAGCTCGTATTAGCCAAACCTCACTAAGCTCTATTTACAGACAACAATCAACTTACCAGAAAGGCCTTCAGCTAGTTAACACTTATCATGTTAAGTGTCATTGCGGTGGCATTTTGCCACCATTTGACATGAGATCATGCAGTGCCAACAAGTTATGGCCATTGGTTGCAGGTTGGATTTGAGGTGACTGCAACTAGACATGTAGTATGCCAAGTCAACACTTTAACTAATCTTTCATTAGATTAAACATACTTAGACTGTATACTTAATAATTTGACTTATTGCAAATAGAAACTAAAATGTCTACCCTCATTCAAAGAACTAGTATTAAACACATGTCAAACATCGTTCACTCTTGCAGAAAATAAGTAGTGCAATTGTTATCTGTACAACTTGAGAGGATAAAGCATGCCTAAAAATATTTCCAAAATCGCATTTCTCCATGGCTGGTCCCCACAAGTTAAAAAGCATGAAAATATATTCATTCAATTACTTGTATTAATTCTGTGGCTAACATGCTCAATGCCAGATCAACAGGGTGAAATAGTAAAGACTGCTCCCTTTCTATAGGCATAACATTTTTCTTATTCTTGATAAAGCAGCCTGGTCAAGTACAATATAATGAACAAAAACAACTTTTTTAAATTTTCCAGCTTGATATTCATGTAAAAGTGGTGATGCATAAACTTGAAATCGGAGAAACTCAAGTGTTAAACAAATAAATTTGGGACATTGCTATTAAAGAAACTGTTTTTATTGTTTAGAGGAAGGAAGGAAGTGTAAGTTCAAGGACTTAAGCTTACCTGTAACACCACCTCCTTTAACAGTGCAGTTAATGTCCCAAAGGCCTAAGGTCTTTGTTTCAGAGAATGGCCGAAGAAGAGCAGCACGATGATCAAGCATTGGGAAATAGACATCAAATTGTTTGTCATTGATGATAAATTTCCCATCACCAGGTTGAACCCAGACACGAGCTACACTACATTTTCTTCTCCCAGTACCATAAGCCCTTCCCTTATCGTCTACTTGTCTTACTCTTGCTTTGGCAATTTCCTCCATCTTCAGGAGTTCTATTTCAGCTCTCATGGATTTCCTTGTATTCTTTTCATATCGCATATCTTCTATAACACTTAAAGGTGGCAATCCATCAACCCCTTCTAAATCCTTCAGAGCAATCAAACTGTCAAGCATCGCATCTGTGATACCGGATGCTGCAATAAAGTCACCAAATGCACAATTCGGACCTGCAAAAGGGTATAATCTTCCTCTTAACCCCAAAGATAAATCAAGGTAAAAATGTAGCCAGCACTTTGATTTACAAACAAGGACACCAAAGCCATAATTTATAAAAATTTTCCTTTTTTATTTCAGTTCTCATCCTACTCTTCCTTCTATTATACAAAGGCCCCATTAGGCATTGCAATTTGATTCATGTATGATCACACTCGCTGAGTTTTGCTGCAAATGCTATTCTAAATAATATAAAATTTGCCAATTACGATGAGTTTGATCTCAATGGAAAAAGTAAGTTCCTAGCTATCCTAATCGCAACATTTTCACACTATGTTTTAACCGCAATGCCAAACTACGCCTAAATTTATTATTTCATCCTTTCAATCCTATAAAAAACATAACAATAAATTGCTACTGAATCTATTTTTGATTAACAAAATGGAAGCTTGCCTTTGAGTACGGCAGTGAGCTGCTTCTCTTCTTCTTCAAAATTCTTCTGCTCCTCAACACTATCATCACTCTGGGCAACACTAGTTTCACCTCCGGTTTCAACAAAATCCCGTACACCTTTTAAATCAAACACGCCATCACCTTTCTCTTCCTCTCCAAAGCTCCACGCTTTATCTTCCTCTCCAACCAACCAATCCCCTTCCCCACTCTTCTTTCCAGCACCACCGTCTTCCTCACCGGCGGCCGTAGGAGACTCGGTGACGCTGGAGAATCCGGCGAGGTTTCCGGACTCATCGGAGAAGAGACTGTCGAATTTCCCGTCATTATCTGGGGAAAATTTCCATGGATCGGAAAACGATTGATCTTTTTTATTATCGTTGTTATTGTTTTGATTGGTTGAGAGGAAACGGAGGAGGGAAATGGGAGGGTGTTGAGGGGAGTAGGGATACGGTTGGCATTTTGAGGAAAGGAGGGGTAGGAGACGGAAATGGGAAGGTTTGGGGAGGAGACGAGAAAGCATTGTGGAAGGGAAAGGGGTTTGGGGGGGTTGGGAAGTAGAAGGACAGGATTTTCATGCTCTGGGCAGGGTTTTAGAAATTTGGTAGATTTTGAACCGAACCGCTTCAATTCAAATGTCCGTGGCCCAACAGAGCCCAAAGATGTCTAACTTTTTGTCGGTATTATTATTTTTCTTTTGATTAAAATATTCATCAAGTCTTTGTATTTATATATTTTATTCGATTTAAACTTTACATTCAAAATCTAAATAATTTAATTTTTTAATTTTAAAAATTATTTTAATTTAATTCTTTTCTTTAATAGTATCCAATTTTACTATTAAAGGGATAACATTAGTACTAACGTGATACATTTTAGTGACATGGCGTTTACATGATAATGTGGCACCACCACGTGGCACCGACTTGATGGCATGACAATGCTACATGGCATTGACAAGTTGAGGTTCGGTGTCACATGGCAATGTTGATGTGGCAAATTAAAAGAAAAATTTTTCAAAAAAAATCTGTGCCAAGTCATAAGAAGTAAATTGAACAAAAATTTTTAATATATAGACTAAATTAAACAAAATTTAGATGTTGAGAGACTAAATTAAAAAAATATTTTAAAAAATATAAATATTTAAGTAAATAATACATATATTTATTGGTTAAAATACTTGCTAAGTCTTTGTACTTATGCATTTTGTTCAAATTAATCCATATACTTAAAATCAAAGCAATTTAGTTCTTTAATTTTGAAAATTGCTCCAATTAGTCCCTCTTTCTAACAGCATCCAAATTTACTATTAAAGGGGATGATGTGAACGCTGACACGGCATTGATGTGGCACTTTTGATAACGTGACATCGACATAACGAAGTAACACGATCACATAGCACCAATGTGATGGCGTGACAGCGCCACATGGCATTGATATGTTGACGTACCATTAACAAACTAACATGTCAGTGCTACATGAAAAATTAAGAAAAAAAAATTTCAAAATAAAATTCTGTGCCACATCATGAGGATTAAATTGAACAAAAATCTATAATACATAGATAAATTTGAACAAAATTGAGGTTTTGAGGGACTAAATTGAAAAAATATTTAAAAAATACAAATATTTAAGTAGATAATACACATATTTATTAATAAGTCAAATGTTTATATGAAAAATATTTATGTTGTTAAAAAATATAAATCAATATTTTCTTACTTTATTCTTTGCAAAAATTAAGTTTGAATGCCACGTCATCATGTCAGAATAAATATGTTAATTCAAACTAAATTTTTGTAAAGAGATAAATTAATGTATTTATTCTAGAATCAAATAATCAAGTAAGAAAATATTTATTTATATTTTTTAACGTCATAAATCTTTTACATATAAACATTTGACTTATTTATAAATATGTGTATCATTTACTTAAATATTTATATTTTTTAAATATTTTTTTAATTTAGTCTCTCAACATTTCAGTTTTGTTCAATTTAATCCATGTCATATATATTTTTATTCAATTTAGTCCTTATAATGTGGCACATAATTTTTTTTTAAAATTTTTTTCTTAATTTGCCATGCCAACATTGCCATGTGGCATCGACACATCAGCTTGTCAGTATAATGACCTCATCATATCAATATCACGTGGTACTACTATGCCATCACATTTGTGCCGCTTCATCATGTCAATGCCACGTCAACGTTGATGTCATCAATTTTAATGAAAAAATTGAATGTTGTTAGAGGAGGGATTAAATTGGGATAATTTTTAAAATCAAGTAATTAAATTGTTTCGATTTTAAGTACAGAGATTAAATTGAACAAATTGTATGAGTATAGGAACTTTGTGAGTATTTTGACTTTTTCTTTTTATTAGAAAAAATTATTTTATATACCTTTGGAGAAATTTTTAAATTCTACAAGCCATTATAATATATTCAAAAAATTAATTAATTAATTTAATAAATAAAAGACATATCATAGTATCCTAACTCTCTGTACAATTTAAAAACTTCACCAACAACATATAGAATAATAATTTTTTTATTAGTAGTATATTTTATAAAAAATCTCGAGAAGGGGAAGTCAAATCAATTTTTCATATGGTAGACTTATATGGTTAAATATGTAACTAAAAATTTATATGTTAAAAAAAGAGCTTACTTATATAAAAAGGTCAATTCTAGCAAATAAATTTTAGAATAAGATCTGAATTTATTAATTTATTTAGATTAATGGATCAAATTTATTTTTTTTCTTTAAATAAATGCAATTTTACCAATATACTTTCTAATTGATTCAAAAAATAGTCAAAAGTTAACATATTATGTAAAATATACTTTTGCCGTTAACTTTTGATCATATTTTAATGGAATTAAATAAGTGAAAATTCTAATCTATGATCCAAAGTAGACAGGTAAATTTGAACCTTATCCCATAAATCCATAGATAATTATTGGTTTGCTAAACATTCTTTACAGTTTTAATTCTCATAAAAAGAATTTATAGCTTGCAAAATTATTTAAAGTTTACTTATAAAATTATTATTATTATTTTCCTCTAAAGCAAGAGGATAACACATCAATTTTGTTATAAGTAGGGGTGAACAATCAATTAAATAAGTCAAAAAATTATATTAATCGACCCAATCGATTTTGATAGGGGATTTAATTAAACCAATTGAATTTGCATTTGATTAATTGGCTTTAGTTGGTTAATTTGGTTTTAACCGACTTAATCGAATTCTTTTTATCTATTAAAATTTTTTAAAATTTTAATTTACTTAATAGTTTATTTTTAAAAATTATTAGCCTTATGTCTTTTTATGATTAACATAAGATTATTTTGAAAAAAATACAAATTTTCTTTGATATTAAAATTAAACGAATCATTTTCATATTAAAATAAAATCCGTTAGTGACATAAGTTTTTTACATAGTAAAGTAAAATTTATTCCACTATCAAATTCAAGAATATCTTAGGAGAGGAAGAATTGAAAAGTTTCTATATTTTTGGGGTTAATACTTTATAATATAACGTTTATATTACAAATAATGTTATAATACATGTTATTATATATATATTAATGACTTATATAGATTATTTTTGAAAAGGCTTATATAAATTCATCGATCACCATTTAATTATTTATATTAATTTAATATTTTAATATTGACTTTTTTATATTTATAATCACTAATTCAATTAAATTTATTAATTGTGGTCCTTGGCTTCCAAATTAAAGACCAAAACTCTTATTTGAAGTTTCAAATTATTAGAATGGTTGCTCAAAGTATGTTGTATGTGCTATGTAATAATACCTTTTCATCAAAATTTTAATTTTCAATCTAAATTAAATAAGAAATTAACATTTTTTTAACACAAGATATATAATATCAGATAAATAAAAGATACATAGGATTTTTTAAATAAAAACTATTATAGAAGCTGTTAAACTATCCAATTATAAATCTTATTTGGTTTACTGATTAAAGTCCTAATTCTTAACATACGGTTAAAATTATCCTAATGTAAAGTATAGAGAACTTAGTTTAAAAGATCAAGAGATGATAAGAATTGAATAAATAGTTCTTAATTAATTAATTAATTACTCGTTTAGATTTTTTGTAAGTACTTTGTAATTTTTGTAAATAATTTGTTCAAAAAAATTGATTAATAAAAAATTCTAAGTGAAATGATGGTCACGTAATTTGTAAATAAATAAATTTTGATAAACAAGCAATAATATTTGTTTCGCATTATGTTTAATTTTTTATAAGTGTTTTTTACGAGTATATCAATGATATTAATGTTTAAATAAAGATTTATAAAAATATAAATGGATTTTTTTTGTTGCATTGGGAAGTTGAATATTTTTTTGAGAGGAAGGAAGTTGAATGCTGACATGGATTATATATTTATATACATAAAAATAAATAAATGAAAATTTAAATCAACAAAATAATAATAATGAAATTATGTCCTCTTTGTTATTTGTTTGATACAATCCAAAATTTTAATTTATATATAAGTATTGAGAAATTGTTTGAGTGAGATACATGCAAGATTTATCTTTAAAAATGGTGTATATATTAAGACAATTAATTAATTTAAAATTTTTTAATCAAATTAACCTATTTTTTTCAATTAAATCGATTTTAATCGACTTTTACTCACTTCTTATTAGAGGTTTTGAGTTTAGATTCTAGGTTAGAGATCTTCTGAGTACTTCATGGGCTGAGATGGATGCTAATTTAATCAATACTAACACAGGCCCTCATTGACCATTTTTATTGGGCTGCCATATCATTTCCAAAGAGACTTCTGGCCAGTTCAATCACATTATCATTTATCCAGCCTTTTTTATTATATTTTCTAACTGGTTCATTCTAAAATTCTCTCTTCTATATGATTCTCGCAAAAAAAAAAAAAAAAAAAAAGAAAGAAGGAAATCTCTCTTATCTTTCTAGCAAGATGCTTATGACCAATGCTTTGAATTTAAATATAAGAAAAGAAAAGATCTCTTCCTTATTGTGAAATAATAAATACATGTTTTATATATAGCTGTATCAACTTTTTCTTGTAATTCTTGTATGATTAATTGCAATTTACTTTTAAGAATAAAATTTTAAGTTCGGATTATTCAGATCATCGCGTTTTTTATAAAAAAAGGATTTTCATTGTTATATAAGATATTTATGGTAAATACAAAGTGACAAGTCATTCCTGCAAATTGATAGATGACTATTGATTGATCCTCACTATATATGTTAAAACATTTGAAGCAAAGTGAATCCATGCCAATAATTGGTGGTAAATAGTAGCATAGCTTTTTGCTTGGGTTCATAAATCTCTCCTTGAAATCCAGCTGTTAAAAGCCTAGGACAGTTTTGTCAACACTATCTATCAAATTTTCAGCTCTAAAGGAAACACTTTCTTAAATAAAACCTTCTCTTTCTTTTCTTTTTCTTCCTCTTTTATCATCTTTTTTTTCCCTTTGGACCCAACAGAGAATTCCTATGTGGGGTTGTGAGTATAGTGTAGGGAGTGATGAAATGGAGATATCCCACTGAATTGGTTAAAATTTTCCAATCAAAGCCTTTATTTAGGTTATCTTGGAAATCTAGTAGATCCCTAAAAGAAAAGGTGGTAATGATAGAATTGCTCAACTAGAATACATCAATATCAAGGGACCCCATTAGGCTTTTTCTGCCCTTGACTTGTGATGGAAGTAGTTCCCTAAGTAGTGATCAAGTGGTGTGATGATGATGACAGTAGAAGATTTGCAATTTGATATAACTTGGCCACAATCCTGCCCAACTTCTTAAAGCAAATCAAGGAGAGATCTACGTCTCTCTCCCCCCTTCATAATCTCAAACCTAAGAAATTCTGTAACGAGGAAGTATAATTACGAAGTTAATAAAGGTTTCTCTATTTTTCCTTTCTGATTAATGATGTAATTACCTATAAGATAATATTTTGATTATGGAAATCGTGTACTTTATTATGCAGGAACTTAGATAATAAACGAATCAAAAACAATTAATATCATAAAAAATTTGAATGGATAACACATATAGAGTCAGTGAATTATTCTTCGTAGCGAGAATATGTACTTTAAATGCACAGGTATAAGACTGGAATTTAGAATTCCATTTTGCAGAAGGTCCACGTAGTTACTTACGAGACAATTTCTCGACCAAGTGAAATGTGTACTTTATTATGCTTTTTACAAATTTGATTTATATAGTGTCTCTTATGGTTGCCAATGCTTTCCATCAACTAGTTTCCGTCAAGGGTCCTACATTATTTCTCATTGGAAAGAAAAGTCAAAAAAGCTTATGTGTGGAGGAAGTGGTGCAAAAGAAGATAGAAATTGCACCAGACATATGAAGAGTAGTTTTTTTTTTGTTTAACAAGACATATATAGGTAGAGAGAGAGAGAGAGAGAGAGAGAGAGAGAGTACCTGTTTTTGGACCACTTAAGGTTGCCCAAAGAGCAATGGTTAGTAGAGCAAAAGTACTCTGCAACACCACCCCCCCCAAGTGCATGGACTTGAATCTTTCTCTTCATCTTACACATATGTGGGGTTTTGCTCTTATTACAAGTACCATGGAACAACAACTGCAGACATAAAAAAGAGATGTCAAGTCATCACCCCCCATGTTACACTGCCAAGATAAAGGAGAAAAAAGTGAATACCAAACTTGGGAGAAAAGAAGCCCTTTTCCTCAGTGGGGTAATTTTGCTACCCAATAACTGTCTATTACAAACAATATTTGAAATGAATAACTATTAGGGAAAATTTTGTTCATGGTGTGCTCTTAATAAAGAATAGATGCCATACAACAATACAATCTTTCGTTATCCAATAAAAAAACAAAAAGATTCTCTTGTCGAGGGTAATTTAATTTTTTCACGTACATTAGAAAAAACACACACATATAAATTTATCTCTTCTTATCAAATTTTGAAAAGACAATATAATTAATATTACACGCGTATATATCTAACTTATGTGTTACATATTTAATATCTAAAATAAATTAAGATAGAGTTATAGGTTAAAAAAAATTGAAGGAGAAAATGAAATCATTGAATACAAGGTCTCTCATGTCAACATCATGAATCAAAGATGTGGACCAAATATTCAGCAAATGAAGTAAATGGGAGGGAACATTATTCATGTGAACGTCGTTAACTTGCAACTACCAATTTCAGATACTACGGTCTACGGCTCCCAAGTGCTTTAATGCTCAACTCAAAATTAACATAGAATTGCTTATATCCATCATTTTCCTCTCTCTTTCTCTCATTAGTATGTTGTCATGACGACAACCAAACGCATTTGTCAAATATTAATATCTTTTAATTAAGATTTCTGAAAGTCTCTATGAATTTAAATGGTAATACCCAACTTTCAAATTTGTTGCCACAATTTTATTAAGTTCATGGCGGGGAAATATTTGTTTCAAGAAATTTTCACTCTGGCTTTTGTCATATCACTTTGACTATTGTTACTTGTTTCGGTTTTATCTTTTATGTAAATTTCTTAAAAAATTATTAATATTTAATTTTAGATTTAGTTTTGTAATGAAGTGATATCATATTAGTGCATCATATATATAAACCCGATTAATTATTAAATTGAACTGACTCTGTTTTTTTATTTTTATTTTGTTTGATTTTTCACTGAGAGATATATATATACATGTAAAAAAGAAAAAAGGAATGAAACAGGCTGTATATAAAATTATTTTTTTATTTTTGTGGGGGAATTTGCACTTTCATGCATATGTCAACAACCCCATCAATCACGGCCTGATTTTACGTCATGAACTACAGCTCCAGGTATGAAAACTTTCTCCATCTTTACATTGACTAGGAGTTATTACAAGATAACAGTAATAACAATGATACGCCAATTTGAAAGGGAAAGAATTGAAGGAGATATCACATTGCAAGTTGATTAGATCTTGATGATGTCTTCTTCTACGTTTTAATCATGTAGAAGAGATCAATCATGCTATATATAAAATTTAAAACCACATATTTATCTCTCTCTCTCTTTCTCTCCCCTTTATGACAGAAAAGACAGCATCCATTATCTATGATTCCAAAATCCATCTAAAATCCAGGGAAAGTGATAACATGGGCTTTGCTTTTTTCAACAAAATTCAATGGAAGAATGAAATGAGCGTTGCATTCATGTGGAGTTTGGACAATTGTTAGTAACAGACACGTGAAACTCTTCCCATTTCTTTGATTACTTGAAGCCATACTTCATATCCCAACTCTTGAAAAATTTTAACTCATGATAGTGAGAGCTTTGGCTGTTATATCGTTTCTTAAATTGAAATTATTAATTATATATGATGGATTTTTTTTAAAAAAATTAAAATTTCAATTTGATTTAAAAATTTTCAATGATCTCTCAAACGTACAGCAATTACTCGTGCAATGCTTCTAACATATTATATTTTAAAAGTAATTGGTTAATTAAATTTTTAGATGAGTGTAAAAAAATCTAAGATTAAATGGCAACAAACAGAGAGAGACTTATTATATTTAAGTGTTTATAAAGAATTTAAATGTGTGATTTATTTTAATCATGGATTTAATTATATTTTTAAATATATGTACATATGGATGAGAAAAAGTTTATATAAGTTAGTTGATTGAATGCTAGAAAAGAAAAAAGATATTTACTTACACGCAAGGCATATACATATATAATTAATAAGCAAAATAGAAGAAGAAAAAGGGACCAAAAGACATCAACATATATAGATATATAAATATAAATATAAAAGGGGGGAGGAGCCCCCACAATGTTAATTCAACATCTGAAACGATGCCAATCTGTGGTCCCAAAACCTCAGTTTCATATCACAATGATCATACCCACCGAGCTTTTAAGGAGTTAAAGAGCTATCCTTATATTGACAGTTAAGGGTCCTTACATGTAAAAAAGCCCCACATTCCCATCAAAATCATGAGTCAGCCCCATGCATGTTGTTGTTATAGGTGTTGTTTTCTGGATGAATTTTTGCTTTCTTTTCTTCTTCTTTTTTTAATAGCTTTTTTTCCATCCTTCCAAACACAGAAATGGTGGGCTCTCATGTTCTTATCTCTCCCACTTGCATTGGATTTTTGGCATCCACATTCGCTGCTTCTGTTCTCATCTGCCTAAACAAATATCTCTCTTCTAAAAACAATAAATTGTGGCTTTCTACTTGATGAGAATGTTTGAAGTCACATGTATACGAAAAGGGCCAAGGGGAATGTCTGCAAAAACCTTTTCTTCTTGATGATGTTCACCTCCCACACTTATCTCAGTTCAAACCCTTCAAATAAGTTCAACTGCTCAATCTTAGCTATTACCAATAATGCATATAACTTTTTCTTCGTACATGTATATAAAAAGAGGTATTCATTTATTATCTCATAAATTTCAAAAAAATTCAAACTCATGAGTTCTGAAATAGAGTTTTAAGCTCTAATTGCTGAATCAAGCTATTACAAATTAATTATTGATGAGTTTGACCTCAATAATTATTATGTAATTAGCATGTTTGGACGTGTGTTTTGGTCTGTTCATGCCGCTGGCTGGAGTGCCATCTTGACTGCCTGGTAGGCTTTAATTCCTTCTTGGTTTGATCTAAGGAGTTGTGTATCTTTTTCCTTATTAATAACATGACCAGATATTGATTGAGTGAAAAAAATTATTATATAACTTTTTTATTATTGAACATTAAAGAAATAAATTCAAATTCTTAAAACTTTTGATACCTAATAATAAGAAAAACGAAACACGTGACACGTACCAAGGTGATATTAAATATCATAGAGGATTACAAAGTCTACCGGTTTGCTAGAGTCACAACTCCTCATTGGTTACAAAGGCGTGCAGTGTGGCTGCAATCTTTACGTAGTCAGAAACCCAGGTTGCTAAAGGGATCGTACAAGCCCCACTTAGTAGTAGCAACAACCCATGTATCATCACAAAGCAACCAATAAAAATGGCCCTCTACAAAGGACTAAGAAAGGTGGCTGTGACAAGCAAAAGTAACCACGACAATATGTACACAAGCAGCGACGATACAAGGCAAAAGGCATTCCACAACGCATGGCCTGCAGCAAAGTCATCATGAATTAGAAAGACTTATCTCTCAACCATATGGTTAGCGGCAGAATAAGCTTCCTCCTCAGCAGAGGCGGAGGGAGGGGGGCTAGTAGGGGCGTCCACCTCTCAAAATTTCAAAAATTTATATATTTTTTTGTTTTATTTTAAAATTTTACTTTTATTTTTTTAAGATTTATAATTTCATCTCTTCAAATATTAAATTTTTTATTTTCGTCCCTTCAAACTTAAAATCTTGACTCCGTTTCTACTCCTCAACATCATTTAAGTATAAAATTTATAAAAGATGCATTTCCTGAGGAAGAAATTCATCATGAACCTCATTACGTCATCCTTGATGACCTACCATTGGTTCTTGAAAATAACAAAAATTATACTCATCAGGACCTGAGGCTTTGTCTCTATCACATGGTAAAATTGTCTCTTAAATCTCTGATTCAGTAAAGGATCTCTTTCAGAAGTTGGCAAAAAATTCCCTAAGTTTGCATAACTAACAATTAAACTCTTGCAATTTAGTGACCTCTTGATGATTGTACAAGGCCTCAAAATGATTTCTAACTTCCTCCTTTACTAATTCTAAGACTATAACCACTATATTGTGAATGCTCTCTTGCTTAATGTAGCTTACTTTCTTCTTTGTCGATGTTATATCATGAAAGAATTTTGTGTTTTGGTCCCCCCGAGGAACCATTTCACTCGCACCTTTTGTTGCTATGCTCTCTCCCCTGTTCTATAGAGAGATCATAATTCAACTTTTTTCCTTAGTATCACATCCCTATTATTTTCCATGGCTCCATTTTCCTGTCTTTCCATTGTCAGTTTATGAATCTTTTCCTCAAGCTTTGGAATTCTTTTTTGAATGACATCGTAAGTATTTTTTTACTAATTTTTAATAGTCGGTTTTAGTTTTTTGAGCTTCTCCTAGATATTAACCATACCAAACCTACCTTGTGCTGCTGTGTCCTAATTTTCCTTGACCAGCCTTGGAAGCTTGCTTCCTCCGATTAGTTTTTAAAAATCTTAAATGGTTTTGGAACCTAGTTAGTCTTCTCAATGCCAACTAAGAGCTGGTTATGATCTTATAAAAAGCTTTGTAAACATCTTTGTGAAAGATAGTTGAAGATTCCCAATAATTCAGCATTGATCAAGAATCTATCAAATCTATTAAAGGCAATAATTCAACATTGAATTTGGTGATGGTAGCAAAGGAGGGAGCAGAGAAAAGAAGAAAGAAAGAAAAAGAAAAAGAGCCTGTTGAGAACCACGTGTTAGATAGTTTGTTAATGTTGGGAAAAATTGTGATTAAAGACTTATAAATTATTACCTTATTAAAATATAACTTTTGAAAGGTTATTAGATATAATTATTAAATAGTTGTATTATGAAAAGAAACAAGTCATTTCATCCTATTTGAAGAGTCATATTATGAAAGGATACAAGTCTTTTCATTGAAAGACGTATACATTAGCTTATTATATACACAACGTTCTTACATTGCCAATTTCACAATTTTGATAAGTGTGTTAAGGACTTTATTGTATCTTGGAGGTTGAAATAATACCTTAAGAAAAGTGACAATTCACGCCCTCAAAGTCATTCTCTTTCTTCTTCTCTAAATATTCTTCTTCTTCTTCTAAATATTCTAACAATCTTAAGGTATTTTTTCAAAATACTTTTCGCAATTATTTCGTGATGGAGACTGGCTTGGATTCAAGTGTGAAGGTTCACTTCCAAAATCAAGAAGTGATTAAACTTGATAGATTCGACGGAACGAATTTCACTAGATGGAAGGATAAGATGCAATTGATGTTAACATGTAGAAACGGAAACATGATGAGTTTATATGTCATGGATACATTCTCAATTCTCTCACTGATCGATTGTATAATCTCTTCAGACATAAGACTTCAGCAAAAGAAATCTGGACTGCGCTCGAGGAAACGTACAAAAAGGAGAAGAAAGGTACGGATAAATTTCTTACATTGAGATACTTTGAGTTTACCATGACGGATACCAAACCAATTATGGATCAAGTACATGAGTTACGAATTTTGGCCTCTAAATTAAACGAACTAGAAATCAAAATTCCTGACTCACTTCAAGTGGGAGCAATTCTATCCAAACTTTCACCTTCTTAGAATAGAGATAGGAAGAAAATTTTGCATTCGTCAGAGAGTTTTACCATTGAAGAGTTTCAAACTCGTTTGCATATTGAGGCAGAAAATTGTGCTAGAGATGCACTCATTTTTGGGTCAAATATAAATCTCATAAGTGAAAAAGAAAAGGGTTCTAGAAAATTAAAAAGAAATAGAATCCAAAAAATAGACTTCAAGAAATCCAAGAAATATAAAAGTGATAAAATGTGTAATTATTGTGGAAAGAAAGGACATTTTATCAAGAAGTGCAAGTTCAGAAATTCTGAAAATCTTGAAAACAAGATTGCTGCTTCTGGTTCTGGAAACAAGGTAAACCTTGTTGAATGTGATGTCAAAGAGCTTGTTGTGATGGTGACTGAAATGCATATTGGAATGGTTACCAAAGTAAATATAGCTACTGTAATAAAACATTCAGAATGGTGGTTAGATTCTGGTGTTACTATTCATGTTTGCAATGACAAAAGGTAATTCAAGAGTTATGAAGAACTCAAGAGACCAAAAGAAATTCTAATGGGGAATCATAATCCTGTTAAGGTGCTTGGCAAAGGAATGGTTAAGTTAAAATTTACCTCAGGGCAAAAATTAACTTTACTTAACGTATTCCATGTTCCTGAAATTAGAACAAATCTTGTATTTGCACATTTATTGTGTAAGAATGGTTTTAAGATTGTACTAGAATCCGATAAGGTTGTAATATCGAAAAATACTGTATTTGTTGGAAAAGGATATTCTTGTGAAAGAATGTTCAAACTCAGTATCAATGAAATGAATTATTCTTTTGTGTATACTGTTGAGCATTCTTCTGATTTATGGCATGCGAGACTAGGTTATTTAAATTTTCAATCTTTAAAATTTATGTCAAAACATGGTTATATTTCATTTCAAAAAGATAATTTTGAAAAATGTGAAATTTGTGTTGAGGCAAAAATGACTAAGAAATTTTTTCCAAAAGTTGAAAGAAAATTAGAATTATTAGAACTTATACATTCTAATATTTGTGAACTAAATGGTTTACTAACAAGGGGAGGGAAAAGGTATTTTATAACGTTCATTGATGATTATTCTCGCTTCACTTATGTTTATTTTATGAAAACAAAAGATGGAGTATTTGGCAAATTCAAGGAATTTAAAACTGTTGTTGAAAATAAAAAAGAAAAGAAGATTAAAATTCTTAGAAGTGATAGAGGAGGAGAATATTTTCAATATTTGTTTTCTCTATTTTATAAAGAGAATGGAATAATTCATCGAAGAACAGCTCTTTATGCACCCCCAATATAATGGATTAGCCGAAAGGAAAAATAGACATTAGTAGATATGGTAAATAGTATGTTATTAAATGCAAAGGCTCCTTTTAATCTTTGGAGAGAAGCACTTTTGACAGCATGTCATATAAGTAATAGAGTTCCTTTAAGTAAATTACTTATGACACCATATGAATTATGGAATAATGGTAGAAAACCAAATTTGAATTATTTTAAAGTGTGGGGTGGTATAACTTATTATAAAGTCACGGATCCTCAAAAAACGAAATTAGGACCTAGAGGCATTAAAAGTATTTTTGTTTGTTATGCACAAAATTCAAAAGCATATAGATTACTTGATTTAAATTCTAATGTTATAGTTGAATCTATACACGTTAATTTCTTTGAAAATAAATTTGTTTACAATTCTATTACTTTTGAAAAAGAAAAGCAAATTGAAATGGCTCCAATAGTTGGTGAAAAAAGAAAAGAAATTAATGAATCTATTGAGCCAAGAAGAAGTCCAAGATTGAGAAAAGAGAAACATTTAGATTCTGATTATGTTTATCCAGATTCAATTATTTTTCTAGTTGAAGGAGATAGAACCAAAATAATAAATAAAACACCACTCTATTAAGTGTAGATGAAGACCCTAAAACTTTCAGTGATGCAATGTCTTCAAGAGATACAGCGTTTTGAAAAGAAGCTGTAAATGATAAAATGAACTCAATAATATCTAATAATACATGGGTCTTAGTTGATTTACTTTCAGGTTCTAAAACAATTGGATGTAAATGGGTGTTTAGAAGAAATATAATACCGATGGTTTTGTACAAACCTTTAAAGCAAGATTAGTTGCTAAAGGTTTCAAACAAAAAGAAGGCATAGACTATTTTGATACATATGCTCTAGTATCTAGAATAACATTCATTAGAACACTTGTATCATTAGCTTCGATTTATAAGTTACACATACATCAAATGGATGTTAAAATAACCTTTTTAAATGGTGATTTAAAGAAGGAAGTATACATGGAACAACCAGAAGGTTTTATATTTCCTGGAAATGAGAAAAAAGTTTGTAAATTGGTTAAATCACTTTATAGGCTAAAGCAAGCTCCTAAACAATGGTATGAAAAATTGACTCATCTATATTATCTTATGGTTTTAAACATAATGGAGCTGACAAGTGTGTTTACTCAAAATTTACCAAAGATTATGGAGTAATAATATGTCTTTATGTTGATGATATGCTAATATTTAGCAATAACATGATCGGCATAAATAAAACAAAGAAATACTTAACCTCTGTATTTAAAATGAAGGATTTGAATGAGGTTGATACCATTTTGGGTATTAAAGTTAAGAAACATAATAATGGTTATGTTATTAATCAAAGTCACTATATTGAGAAATTGATCAGTAAATTTAAACATCTCAATATAAAATAATTTAGTACTCCATATGATTCAAGTATGAAAATGCATGAGAATGGTGACCAAGTAATTGCACAACTTGAATATGCTAGTGCTATTGGAAGTATTAGGTATGCTATGCATTGCACTACGCCAGATATTACATTTGCAGTTTGCAAATTATCAAGATATACAAGTAAGCCTAATAAAATTCATTGGAAGGCCATTAGAAGAGTTCTTGGATATCTTAAAAGAACTAAAAATTTTAACTTATATTATTCAAACTATCCAAGAGTATTATAAGGATATTCTGATGCAAGTTGGATTACTAGTGTAAATGATAATAAGTCCACTTCAGGTTGGATTTTTACACTAGGATGTGGTGCAATTAGTTGGGCATCTAACAAGCAAACTTGCATCTCACATTCAACAATGGAATATGAGTTTATAGCTTTAGCTGCAACAGGAAAGAAAGTGAAATGGTTGAGAAATTTCTTATTAGATATAGAGTTGTGGCCACAACCAATTCCAGCCATTTTTTTATATTGTGGTAGTGCTGCTACAATGTCTAGAGCATATAGTAATGTCTATAATAGAAAATCTAGACAATTAGTTTAAGACATGATTATATTAGAGAATTAATCTCCAATGGGGTAATTACCATAACATATGTTAAATCTGTAAATAATTTAGTAGATCCTCTGACAAAAGGTTTACCAAGAGATTTAGTAAGAAGTATTACAAAAAGAATGGGTTTAAGACCCCTATTAGACACCAATAGTGGGAACCAAACTTTTAATTAATAACCTCTAATTACAAAGTTCAATGGGTAAAAATAAGTTATTGTTATGTGTCTGTGATGCACTATTAGAATCCATTCCTAAAAAAAAAAAAATCTTATTTGAAAATAGTGAAGTCCATTGCGTATAGAGGTTGAGTTTATACTCTTAATGGAGTTTGAATATTATATTATGGAATGAAAAATGTCTAGAGGAATGGGGACATTAATGAAAACTCTGCCTACATAAACATAAGGAGTGGTGCCGCTTCAACAAGAAGAATTTGGGGGATTCTCTTGTAAATGTTTATTATGAACAGGATAGGCACATGGCCATTATGGTGCTAAAAGTGATTGACCATTTACAGAAAAATAAATGAATATTATGTGGTGTATCTTTAATTCTAACACTAAGAGTCGAGGTTCAATTTGTGGACACAATTTATTTCGTTAGGTTCTGAGATGCATTCGCTAATTGATGGTTTAAATCGAGAGATACCTTTTTGTATGCGTAATATTCATTTGTGTGAAAGGCAAAAATAAATATATATAAAACTAACTTTTCAAACTAGTGGGGGATTGATAGATAGTTTGTTAATGTTGGGAAAAGTTATGACTAAAGACTTATAAATAATTACCTTATTAAAATATAACTTTTGAAAGGTTATTAGATATAATTATTAAATAGTTGTACTATGAAAAGGAACAAGTCCTTTCATCCTATTTGAAGAGTTATATTATGAAAGGATAGAAGTCTTTTCATTGAAAGACGTATACGTTGGCTTATTATATAAACAACGTTCTTACATTACTAATTTCACAATTCTGATAAGTGTGTTAAGAACTTTGTTATATCTTGGAGGTTGAAAAAATACCTTAAGGAAATTGACAATTCATGCCCTCAAAGTCATTCTCTTTCTTCTTCTCTAAATATTCTTATTCTTCTTCTAAATTTTCTAGCAGCACGATAGGTGCAAGAAGAAACGAGAGAAAAAAATGAAATGAAAGAAAGTAGTAGATTGTGTGGCGACTAAGATATCCAAGGAAAAGGTATCAATAGTAGTGAGTTGCCATGTACTCTTGTGTTTATGTTGCCGTTAAAGCTATGCTTTGGTTGTGCTGGAGGGTGTATTTTTTGATTTATTTGTTGTTAGAGCCTATCATATATCGGTCTGAATCCAATGATGGGTGCAAGGAAGAAGGAGAGAAAAAAAAAAAAAAAGAAAAGAAAGAGAAAGAAGAAGAAAAAAAAGGGAAAGTGGAGTTCTATGTGTCAAAAAAATTAATTTTATTTGTTGAATAAAATAAAAAATAATTAAATGTATAATTGATAAATCATATATAAATTTTAAAAATAAAGGGCATATCAATTAATTAGAAATGCTAATTTTGTTATTAAGGGTAATTTTATAAATTCATACTATATTCTTAATAAAGTGTTTCCAAATCAAACAGTACAATATAATTTTCCTAACAATAACATTTCTGTAATCATCACTTTCCTATATTATACCAAACGCTAAATTATTTTCTCAATAATTACATCCCCAACAATCACACACTCACAATCACATTCCTAATAAAATACCAAATGCCACCTAAAATGAAAAACCTATTACCACCATTTACTTTTCAAGTCATATACCCTTTCTTTTAACATTCATGTATCTTTGTTGTTATTCTTTCCTCTTTCTTGCAATATTAACTTCAATCAATTAATGTTGAAATCACCAGATTTCGACTTACTTTACTATTATTTTTTTTTCTAATAGTACATTAATTACAGGCGTGAAAAATACACTTTGTGATGTTGAAAGAAATTAGGGTGCTTATGTTTAGGAAACAAAAGGAAATTGTCCAATTAAAGGGTGAAAATAAAGCTAGTGATTAGAGTAGTGGGCTCGCTAATTTCTATTATTAATTAGTTCAAAGAGCATAAGTAACAATATTGTTAAAGTATTCATATATTATACAATTTCATATACAAATAAATATTCTTATATTTTGAAAAATGTAGCTTGATGCTAACTAAGTCTACAATTATCAAAGTGCATCAAGTTGAGGTTGATTAATTTCCTTTGGTATTTATTTAAATTAATTCCATCAAAAATATGAAAAATGAAATCAAGTTCAAATAAATCCTTGATGAGTTTTTAAATGGAGACAAATTCGAGTGCCTTAGTACTGTCGTGATTCATGGTTTGAAGCCGTTTGTTTAACATCTTTTCTGACCTTCCCAAAATTAATGTAGCTGTCAACAGTGACAATTATGTTCCTCAAAATTTTTCAAGTGGGGGAAGGGGTTGGGGGTTAACGTTGGTTGTTGAAATTTGGAAGGTTTCAGCATATTTTCCCTAGGGTTGGAAGCACTTCTCAAAGAGTTATTCGCCATTTCCATGAAGTAGACATAGTCGGCATGATGATGCATGATAGAAACAGGTTATTATTATTTTTCCACCTACACTAACTTGACCTGTTCAAACTTTAAATAATAACTGCCCTAAATTGATTAATCTACTGATAATTCTACTTGCTACTTGCATGCATGGGGAATATTCCATTATTTAGAAAGGGGAGAGTGGCTTGGGATGTGAGCAATTTGCATCGAGGAATCATTGCAAATAAATGTTTGACATTCCAAAGGAAAATACAATAAGAATTCATTGCAGAGGATTATTACTAATTAATAACCACTTCAAAGATTCTACAATTGTTGCCAAACGCTTCTGCTCAATCTATTTTAATTTTGTAATCACATTTTCAACAATGTAGAGGTTGCCTTCAACTACTTTGCCATTTAAAGTTGATTGACAATAACCTCCTTTATCAGAACTAATTCTTGACGTTACAGTTTTATCCTAATTTTCTTTCCATCCTTTTATTATCTAGTTCTTCTAAGAATATGATATACAATATGTATGCATGTATATTACATTTCTTACCCATTATATCAAAGTTTATATATATATATATATATACATAAAGAAAATGTTTTATGTATTCATTTCATGTGATAAAATAGTAGAGTTCCTAAATCAAGGATCATTTGAATAACCAATACTATCAAATAATATGCTTATATTAATTTTTTTTTCATAAAATTGAAAGACTGTATGGGTTTCTGCTCTGCATAAAAAAATTATTTTCTACTATAACTAGCATTTATAGGGCATTTAAGTAGCTAGTCTATAACGGCACCTTTGGTTGGGATGCCATTCCTCCCCTATTCTCACTCTATTTCTATGCTTGCTTGTGGTTCATTTTTGAATAAAAGATGGCTATTCTCATAGAAGCCATGCCTTAAAAAGGTGGCGAAATAACTAAAACCAACTCTCTCGGTATTAGTTATTATACACGAGTTGGAATGGACTACAAAAATTTTTTTTAGATAAAAATATTTTTAATAATTTTTGTAAAATTACTATTTTATATTATAAAAATTATATATTATTAATATTTTAAATAAATTATTATAAATTAATACTTTAACTTTTAAATTTAAAAATTATAAAAAAATTATTAACATTTTAATAATAAATTATTAATATTTAGATTATTAATTATTAAAAAAATATTATTATTAAATTACTAATAATAATAAATTATTAATATTTTAGGTAAATTATAAAATTATTAATATTTTAGTTATAAATTAATAAAATTTTAAAGAAATTATAAAAAAATCAATATTGCAAATTAAAAAATTAAATTAAAGTTTTAATTATAAATTATTAATAATTTAAACAAATTATAAATATTTCAATATTTTCAAAAATAAACATAGAGAAAATAAAATAAGATAAAAATAATTAAATTATAGTTTTTAAAAAACTATTAATATTTTAAATATATTTTCAAGAAAATTAATATTTTAAAAAAATTATAAATTATAGTAAAGGGTATTTTTATCTTTTTATTACCTATTTCTTTGTTATTCCAAAAATATTTTTGTCAACCAAACATTGAAATATATCAAAATGCTAATTCCATCTCATAAACCAAATTACATAATAATTATTTTTGATTCTACTTTTACGAAATAACCAGTACATTCTCAACTCTATTCCATTCGGTGGACAAATTAATTAAAACTTTGAATTTGAAAATGTTTACTATAAATCTTCGAGATGTTGACAGCTATAATAGGGTTTCAGGGATACGAGATTCATGCTTCTCGTTATGTAATTCTTCAATTTGTAGGTCCGAATAGAATTAAGCTGTGTCAACAAGTATGAAGCAAAATGTGAACGCATGATACCCCGACAGGGCTTCTCGTTATGTAATTCTAATTAACCCAAGGAGTATTTATACGTATAAACTACGAATGTATAAATATATTCGTGATAATTACTCTTTTTTTTTTTTTTATGTGGCTATGATGATTTTGGCCTATGAATTGAAGGCCTAATAAATGCAAATATTTAAGCTGGCCGACTTGTTTGAAATTTTGCTTAGTCGGCAAGCTTCTAATCCTTTTCAAGCTAAATCAATCACATTTCGCGGACTCTACGACACTAACAAACACGTTAAACCTACGATAGCAGTTTATTAAAGCTGAAAACATCAATTTATTTACTAAAAAACAGCCATACTATTATGAATAATTTCTCACAATCTTACAACATTCAATTAGTTTCATTAAATCCCTTACAACACTTTGTTTTTAGTCTCGTTGAAGTGCTTAAAAAATTTCTTTATTTAATTATTGTATAGTTCCATTAAAAAAAATTTAATGCATACGTTTCACTAAAATCAAGAAAAAAAATGATAATGATTTAAATACAAAAAATACTTGTAATGACAACTAATGCCTTGATCAGCACAAGTTTCTTTTCTTCTTCTTTTTCTTTCCTAATAATATGTTCAAATTCCCATTTGTTGAAGGAAAATATAGCATTACAGCTCAAAGTTTGAGGCGAATTTGGTTGGAGTAATCAAAACCTGATTAATTACTCAGAGTTTTCTTAAGGACCCTAAACTTTTTCCCATTTTCCTAGGAATGATAAGTTTTCAGAAGGGGGTACACGTACACAGTACAATACAAACCTTAATTAAGCAAAAGCCCCAGTTTCTAAATGATTAGATGCATAGGCAAACAAATAGTTCACTTTTCTAAATTAATTGTGAATTAAATGTTATGCAATGACAAATTATTAACAAATATGAAACCAAATGCCATGGCAAATGGTGCTGGGATTTGAGAGTCAATTGAATAATTTAGAAAGGTTGTGGGTCTTGATTGGAAAAAAAAAAGATAGAAAAGATTACTCAAGCGTATCAAAGTCAAAGTGGAGAGACAGAAGTAAGTAAGGGTATTGCGATTAAAGAATAATTAATAAAAAGAAAAACTTAAAAGGCTGGGAAAAGATAAAGAGATGCATGCCAATTGCCAATTGCCAATGCCAAACAAGGCTTTGCTATAATGATTAGTAAGTTGATGAAGCAAACAAGGCATGAGTTTTGAAAGGCATGAGCTCTCCACATCAAACTTTTGGTCCACATATGGGAACATACATGTTGCAGGAGAAAGGATGGCGGTGTGAGAGCAAAGTGGGAGGCTCAAGACAGGAGTTCTGAGAGGCAAGGTTGCTTTCAAGCCACCTAATGGGAAAGAGAGATGAGGAACAACGAGACAGCGACCCCTCCCCGGCCCCTTTGCGCCACAACAGACAAATCAACGCGCGGCTATAAGCTTAGCAGCTGCCAGTGCCTGATGAGAGAAATAAAGAATGCACCCTGCTCAGCCAAAATAATAACACCTTATTTACTACTTTTGTATAGAATTAGGGTTTCTTAGGATTGCGACTCTTTGCCGTTGCATGTGGTCTCACGTGTCATTTGGTTATCCCCACATCCAAATTGGCTTAATACCCCCAATAATTTGCATCACCCAAAAAACTAGACAATATTTCAAGCATATTAATTTTACTCAACTTTAAATTTTGGCATATTTTAGAATGTCTAACATAGACAAAGATGGCTTGCCTAATGTTCAAATAATAACAATAATAATAATAAAAAAGATTATATTAAATTTTTTTAAAAAATAATTTAAATTTAAAATTGTGGGACCTTCACACTTTCATGCCTCTCGTGAAATGTTTCAAATACTTCCTCCAACAAGTACAAATCATAATTGCAATTGTACCCTTTTGGAAATTGGACCAGCTCCAATTGCATACCCAAGTAATGTGGGAAAGCATATGCATTCAAGACGAATTAATATATATATATATATATATATATATATATCATTCATAAAGTAATGCAAAGACTAAATATTTAATTTGGGGTCAAAATTTTTTAATTTTTGTCAATTTGGGGTTAACATTTTGATTGTAATAATTAAGAGTCAAACGTTTTCTATTCCTTGCAATTAAGGGTTAACGTGAGAGGTGTCTGACGCATGTTGGACACGTGCATGACATGGACATTGACTTGGAAGGATAAGATATGAAATGGTAGTTTTGTTAGAAAGTTTTGTTGTTAAGTTAAAACAGTTCAAATTATGACGTGGTGTGTAACAATTTTTTCATCATGGTGTGTAACAATTAAATTTTCAACATGACATATAACAACTACATTTTTAACGTGATTTTTTATCACGTGTGACACACGTTTCATCCATTTATTAATTTAGCTTTTAATTATAAGAAATAAAAAATGTTTGACCCTTAATTGTTACAATTGAAACATTTGACTTTTAATTGAAAAAGCACTTAAACATTTAGCCTCAATTTAAAAATACTCATTAATTTTGCATTCATATTTCTCTTGTATATATATTTGAAATGGTAATTGCTTTCTTAGGCCCTCAACAAAATGAATTAATAACTGTGGTACGAAGCGAGCAGACATATTTACTTGGTTGTAAATTGCACCAATCTATGCAGGTCAAAGCTTTTCAATAAAATATATAATATATATAATAAATGTGAGAACTCGTTGGGCTAGAAGTACACATTGGGAATTAGCTCTTTTATACACCATCTTATAAATTTCAACCCCTTCAAAGGCTAAGATTATGAAAACAATTGAATGCATAATAATTTTAATGACAAAGAGGTATGGGTAGAAAAAGTAATTAGGAAAGAGGTGTATGTCATTGTAGATACAAGTAATTGGGTTGTGGACAAGGCAAGATGAGGGTGTGAAAAGGAGGTGTGAGGAAACGTCGCATAAGATGTTGCCACATCAAGAAGGCAAAGGAAACAGAAAGGCATAGGGTTCAACATCAGATAATTTTTCTACTTTGAGAGAGGGGGCATGTAAGTGGTGCAGTTTGCATTGAAGTATTAATTGAAACCCAAACATCAAAAAAACAACCAAAATTGAAGTGGTCCCCCGGAACCTCTGGGACTATGACTTTAATGCAAGGAAGGTGTTTGCATTGCATGAATGAAGGGTTGTTGCTGTTAAAAGGGTTAGAAAGAAATCAAATGTGGGTTTTTTTAAGAGCATGTTGGGTGGGAGAAAGGGGTCCACTCTCCACATATCTTGACATGGCTCAATCCTGCCAACAAGGCTACTTCCATTAAATCCAAAGCTTATAATTTGCGAAAGATGGGGCTCAGACTGATCAGCCCTTCCTCAGCCCAAACCAACCAAATAAATTAATAAAATTAAAACAAATGAAGAGAAAATCCTAACTTAATGACAAAGCCCAAGAAATTATGAGAGAGAGAGAGAGAGAGAGAGAGAGAGAAGAGAAAGACTAAAAAGGAAGAGGACAGTGACTTGTCTTGGGATGGCAACGAAAGGTAGAATTATGAACAAGGGAGGCAGTTGGGGCTTTGAGAATAATTGCAAAACGAGTCAAGCATGCACGAATAAAGCAGTCTGGTTTTTGCAGAGAGACTCCAACGAAATTAAAAACATAAAATTACTATTTCAAATAATACTCACACAAAATCTACAGGTACTGAAATAAACCCACCCTTTCACCACATTTCACTACCACCAAATTTATCAGCTTTCCTTTCCTTCTCTCCAAGTGTACCTCAACTAGGAAGTGAAGGAAAGAGCTTTTTAAGCTGGCAAACGGTGAAAAAACACGAAGGTGGTATATAGTTCTTGAAACAAGTGAAAGAAGGGGAAAAGATTTCATTGCTTCACAGATATATCCCCCCTCCTTTTCTGTATACATGACAAATATTTTATGTACCTGTTCCTAACTCATAGATTTCCTCCTTTCTTTTCTTTTATATGGGAAGTATTTTCTTAATTGAAAAAGAATATTTAGTTAATGATTTTAGATTATTATTATTATTATATACATAACCAATAAAATTATTAAACTCTACAAACACTGTTTAAACTATATTTAAAAAAAATAATATAATTAATTAAATGAATGCGTGGCAACATTCCAACTTCACTTTTAAAGTTTAAAATTTTTTTTCCAATATATAAAATATTAATCCATATTTTTATTGGTTAATTAAAGAAGAGGTAATTAGCATCATTATCATTGCAAAATCTTGAATACGAAAGAGCTCAAATAATTTTGTAAACCGTAACTGTTTGGAGCTAGGCTCTTAATGTTAATGCTGATAGAAAGCAACCGAAAACAAAAGGAAAGGCAGACATATCAAAGAAAGCCATATATGCAAAATGACTTACTTTTTTTTTTGCTTTAATTGATTTATTTTTCATCTTATATTATTTTTAATGAATTGGAATATATGGGTATATTGAATTAATATCAGATGGTGTAGAAAGAGCGCCATAGGATATAAATAGGAAGAAACAATTAAGTACAAATTCAAAGTTCTTATTATTCATAATTAAATAAATGTTGTAAAGTGGTCCAATCACTACCTACACATAATGATATATGTGAAGACAAAAATTAGTTTTTTTTTGGGCCAATTATGAAGACAAATTACTTTAATCTGTTATTAGGTTATAATGTTTTTTTTTTTTGGAAGTAGTTATTAGGTTATAATGTTGATAATGAGAGTTGTGACAAAAAATTTGACACACAAACATATCGAAAAGCCAAGAAACAAAAATCAATTACGTGAAAAACGTCGAGAGTGAAAAAATAGAAAAGGCTTACGACCCTTTAAATGTTAAATATTGGTTTTTTTTTTTTCATTTTTCGTTTCCATTTATACTCTAAATATGATCAATTAGACAAGGTATACAACTAATTTGGGGAATATAGTTATAAGCTGGAAAGCAATTTCAAATAAGTCTAGTTTTCTTCCATAAAAAAGTAATATTAGATATATATATATATATATATATATATATATATATATATATATTAGGAATTCTATTTAGTTCTAACTTGAACTTATGTTACAAACCCTAAAAGCAAATATGATTAAAGGGTAATATATACGTTTTAATAAAATATTAATTAGTATATATATGTGAACTTTTTTATATCTTTTTTTTTTGTTATGCATCAGTCATTTGTAAGCAGAGTGCAAATTGTTATCCATGATCTTTAAAATTTAATATTGAAGTTTATGATCTTTTAAAAATGTTTAAATTTTTTTACTCCATTAACTACAATGAAAATTAATGAAAAGTGTTATCTCAGTATCACATGAACATTTATATAACATAACTTGTTACTCAAATGATTTTTTTTTAAAAAAAAACTTTTTTTTATTGGTTAGGTGAATATCTAAATGTATGAGTCCACTTAATTTTGTCACATGTAAATTTATATGGACGTCCTGTGATGCTAAAGAAACAGATTATGTCAGATTTTAAAGCGAGATGATGAAATGAATAAATTTAGAATATTTTAAAAAGTTTCAAATTCAAAAATTAAATTTTAAGAGTGAATGAAGATAAAAAAATATCATAAAAATGTCATGGATGTCTGATGGTACAATTTCTTATTTCATACACATGGGAAAGTAATCTGTTTATATAAATCAACCGATTAAATCTGCGTACTTAGAGTATTATTAATCATGTTATACATATGTCAGTTATTGTTGATCATGTTTTAGGGTTGATATATATATAGTTAAGAAAACAAGAAAAGGAAGAAAGGGGCAAAAAAATAATGGAGAATGCATGCACAGTATAATTTGGTACCCAGCTGAGAAAGGAGATTATTACAATTGTGTTCTCCATTCGTGTAATCAGGTTAACAATTTTTTTTTTGAGGACCACTTTTGCAGAATACTGCAGCAGATATAAAACAGCCAACAGCTATAAAGAACCAACACCAACTAATAGTACCCCTCCCTGGTCCTGGAGAGAGAGAGCTTGCCATTTGCCTTGCCATGCCTCTCTCTCTCTTGTCTCTCTTGATGAGAAAGAGAGAAAGCAAAGCAAAGGGAAATTTGGAAAAAGAGAGAGATAAATACTTACCAACGAATTGATGAAGTTGGGTCATTTCTCTTTTACAAGTTACTAACGTGGTGTTGACTGATGGATACACGTACAATGGGGGCAATTTAGAGTATGAGAGGAAGAGACAGATTTCCCTTTTTTTTTTTTTTACAGAGACAAAATAAAAAAAAAATGGAAAAAAGAAGTGTGGTGCACCTTCGCTATCCTGCAAATAATACTTTTAAAGAGGCTCATCTTTTTGGATATATTCACAGATAATAACAATGACAAGAACATATGGCAATTATGACGATGGTGGAGATGCTGATGATAATTAATTTATCGTCTATATATTCTTTCTCTCTCTTCTTTCTCCTTATATTCACAGTAATTTTATCGAATTCATATTTCATAAAATTTGAACATAAAATTTAAAAATTTCGAAATTTCTTTCTTTATTATCAAGATAAAATCTGATCATCGGTAAAAATTTTTAATAATTGAAGTCAATTGCAAACAATCTGATAACTGTTAATCTTTGGTTCGATTGCATGCTATAACTAATTTTACTAAGATGTTATTTATATTTAATGATTAAGAAAATAAAGAAAAAAAATGACTTATGATATAAAAAATTGTGTAAATCATTATAAAAATATATAGTAAGATATATACACATAATAATTTATTGTGGAGGTACTTACAAAGAGAGTCAAATCAAGAGGGGCGTACCAATCTAAAAGAAGGAAAAAGAAAAAAACCCACATTTCAAAACCTAAACAATTCACATGAGCATAGGAGTTGATGTGTGCTTTTCCACAAAATACATCCAGCCTCTCCCAATAGGCTGTCAATTTGAATTGATAACTAGCTCTCTTGTTACCATCACCATAAGTAGTGAAGGGAACATGTGTTTATATGAGATGGTAAAGAAGAAAAATACCCGCATTTATAATTTGAAAACAGTATTGAGAGCAATGTGATTAATATCCTTTGGTAACTCAGTAAGTTTTCCTAAAGTACTCTCTCATGAGTCATGACCCTTAACACTTTGGCATTATTTATTGCTCAAGGGATTGTTTTGGAAATAATCAGAGGAGAATCGGTCAAGCTAAATATAGCCTAATCATTCTCTAACAACGTCTTAGTAATTAATTGATTTTTCTTACCTCAAAATTTACTTAATTAACAAGATAATGTAGTAATGTGTATATTACAAATATTCATAAAAAGGGGGGTTTGTGTTCATTATGCATACGGATGGTAGCATAAATGCACCAAACCTCTTCTTTTTGCATCGGCTTAAGGCCTTCAAAGAAATATAGTTTTTCAAAAAAAAAAAAACAAATATTCATAAAAGATATAATAAAATTAGTTTAGATTTGAAGTTGAGATATAACTTGATTGGTAATCACACTTTTTCCCTAAGAGTTTCAAGTTTAAACCTACAATTCTATTCATTAAGAAAAATGCTTGGTTCTAATCTTCTTAGGTATTTAATTTTTTTCTTGGGTATCCAATTGAAATTAAAACATCCAAATCGGTTCATTTCCTTGAGAACATCAACAATAATTATACAACTAATGAATCTAATGATCACAGAACTTTTAAATGGAACTGAAATTTTTCTAAAAACAAAAAGGATTGAGAACATGTTATAATATCAAATCAAAGTATACAAACTTTGAAAAGTTCTAAACCAAATTAGGAATTGTAAATTAATTTGCCTGAATATTGCCATCATTATTTTATAAAGTATCTTTTATAAATATCTTCATGGCATATATGTCTACATTCCTCTCCTCCAAAAGAAAATAAATAAAAAAAAAGGAAAGAAAAAGCAGGGGGCGGTAACATAAATTTTCAAGATCTTAGGAGGAGTGGCAGAACTTTCCAAAAAAACCAAAAATTTAAGTGAAAGGAAGCAAAGGTAGTACTTTGACAACCCAAACTGCCAAAGCCACTCTCATCTGACCAGAACTTGTGGCCTTGTCAGCCCTCACTCTCAGATCATGGGTCAGCCCCATTTGTCTATGGTTCACTCATCCATACCCCCCCCTTTTATAGGCCCCACTCCCTCCCCCCACATAGCTACCTTCCCTTCCCCTTCCCCTTCCCCTTCCCCTCCCCCTCCCCTTCTCTCTCCCCCTTCTCCTCCTTTTCCTCTCCTTTCCTCCCCCCTCGCTTTTGCATTTCCTTTGCCAATCTCTTCAAAACTCCCTCCAAATAAACGCCCACCCACCGCCCTCTCCTCCTTTTTCCTTCGTTTTTCTCTTCTTCATGGAGAAGAATGAAAGGGAAACTCATGACTTCATGAACGTGGAATCCTTCTCTCAGCTCCCCTTCATCCGTCCCGCCCCTATCAAAGAAAAGGGTATTCGTTTATTTGGCAAAGAGTTCGGTGGTGACTCAGCTACGGCGAGCAACGAGTCAGAGTCAGCTGAGAACAACGAAGACACAACGAAGGAGAACGAGAATGGGGATAACAGCAGAAGATTCGAGTGCCACTATTGTTGCAGAAACTTCCCTACTTCTCAAGCTCTAGGCGGTCACCAAAACGCTCACAAGAGGGAACGCCAACATGCCAAACGAGCTCATCTTCAGTCGGCAATGGTGCACAACTCTTTATCCGATGCTCATATTTATGGCCTCGTTAACTACAGGCTGGGCTCAGCTCCAACGCCAGCCATGACTTACCCTTCATGGAACAATAGCATTAGCAGTAGTAGCAGTAGGTTTTATGGGAACCACGGCTCGTTTTCTCAGCCACCCATCAATGGCAGCCCACTGGGATTATGGAGAATCCCTGCTACGGTTCAAAGCAACTCATCTTTCAATCGTGACCGCTCATCATCGCATCCGTTGCCTTTGTTTGCTGGTGATGAGTTGAAGCCGTCGCAGGTTGTTGGTGGTGGTGGTTCAAGTTCCCAGAGTCGGTACGTTTATGAATCGAAGTCCGGCGTGCAAGACCATGTGAGTTTGGATCTACATCTGTAATAATTTGGCAATAACTTTGATTTAAACGAGAAAACAAAATCTTTGCTGTGCAAAATGAGGCGATTATATATTCCTAGCACACCAATCTTATTCACTTGTTTTTTTTTTCTTTTTAACATCTTGGTTTTTTTAATTTTTCTTTAGTATGATTTCATATGTAAATGAAATGATTTACGAGCTCTTCATCATTCTCCACAAGCCTAGCTACCGTGTAACTTCAAAAACATGAGCTGAGATGTGTACGTTAAATTTTTAATCTCTTCTTTTAGCTACTTTGCTCTCTTAGGGTATATATATTATCATTTGGTTAGAGTTTTGGAAACGTTTTCTCTTGCTTTTGAAAGCAAAGACAGAAAAATAAAAATCTCTACTGTACTAATTTGGCTTTTAAAAGTATGGAAAAACAATAGAAACAGTATATAAGGTCATCATATTCTTGATCTTTTTCCTCTTTGGCCATTGTTATTAATGTTTTCTTTTTTTTCTCTTTTTTCCCCAAGATTTATGAATTAGTTTTCTGTCATCTCTTAAGCTTAAAAGGATCATGTTACAGTTGCAACCTATATGTCTTCCCCATTTCAGAATTTTTCACACGTGTGAGGAATATTGTTTTCGAAGTGGCTATCAGTGTGGAGCACATGAACATCTCTGTAGCTACACACGTGTACATAAGTCTATATGTTGTCTGTCTGAAACAGGTGTTGGAGGGTGAGAGAAAGAGAAAGAGAAAGAGAAGGGACAGAGAGATTTAAGATAGAGTTTTTATTCAGTACTCCAACAGTGAGAAAAAAAAAAAAGGAAAACATAATCAGAGAGATGGATTATTGACAAGGTTTTGGATATATGCCCCTTTTCTCTGCATGAAAATGCTGAAGAGAAAATGATGATATATACTTTTTCATGGCATTTTTAGGAATAGTATAGGGCGTAGGTCGCCAAAATTTATTACATGTTCATCCATTTTTCTTTTTGGTCTTTGCTGATAGTATTGAATCAGAATTCAATATATACATATGAACAGAGAAAGAGAGAGAGAGAGAGAGAGAGAGAGAAGATTTTTCTTTTATGTTATTTATGTTAGCCAATCAAACTTTAAATGATGTCTGATGATATGTATAAAGATTTGCGGTGGAACCTCCTGTCATGAGACCAGAAGAGGAGGGAACAAAGGTGGCAATTTTTTGGCCACAGCTGATATATGGAAAAAAACCACCCAATACATACATACATACATACATACTTATATATATATATATATATATATATATATATATATATATTTGAAAGCAGCAATTAATAAATGATCCACTTCCACCAAATTATAAAAAAATGCGCTCCGTCTGATTTGAAATCATATGATTCTTCAGGGCTTAGTGGGACCATCTTGCAAAATGCAAAAAAAAAAAAAAAAAAAAATCATAGATGGGAGAGAACAGGAGTAGCTAGCTGGGGGGGACATTCTTATATAAAGTAAACTGATGAGTGACATGTTCGCTGATGGAAAAAATGTAGGGGCTTGGAAGGGGGATGATGGGTCACTTGACTCACTTCTTTTTTGCCTTAAAATCTGCAAGCACATTTTTTGATTTCTCAGAGGGACAACAGTACCATCCCATCCAAAGCTTTCATGGCTTCAAAAATGGTAAAACCAACCCTCTCACAAAAGGTTGTGTCCTTGTTTTTGCAATAAGAGAGAATTGATGAAGGAACATACGAACATGGCAGTTAAGTCTGCCATCTTTATTTTCTCACCTTTTATATGTACCTTGGCTTTTATGTCTGCAAGAGAGATAGAGAGAGAAGGGGAGTTAGGTGGGTTAGTTTTTATGGGTGAATCGAGAGAGGGAGAAAAAAAGGAGAGGAATGCTGTAGAATTTGGTGATTCTTACCGAGGCCAAGGGGGGAATATAGAGAGAAAAAGGCATTTTCTTTTTCAACAAAACACAATAATTCAGTGATAGTTGGTACTGCTGCCTCGTGTGTCTTCTTCCTTTTCTCTAATCTATCTGTAATTGTGGCAGCAAGCAGCATCCCACAGGGTCAGGATTTCTGGGGGTTGCTAATGTACATCACTCAATGAATTTCTAACAAACTACAGAGAAAAAGGCATCCCCATTTTATAAAATTTAGTATATATATATATATAAGCTTTGCCTCTTCTTCTGTTTCATGTTGGGATTTGTGTTTTGTCTCACCCGTTTTGCTTGCAAGAGAAAAGTGTGCCCGGAAATCATAAGCATATACTACTAGTATTACTTTTTCTTTTCTTATTTTCCCTTCCAGCTTGCTTTTTTGAACAGGAGAAATATGTTGACCAGCTCCTTGCATGTTGTTCAATAACCCAGCTAGGGTTTCAAATGTAAAATAAAGATATAAATAATCCCACTCTAATTAAGAACCTAGAAATGAAAATGTCAAATTCTTTGTCACATTTGGAACTTTTCTGGAAGGCAAGATTGCAAAACCAATAACATTTAATGTGAATTTCACTTTATAAAAGTAAAGCCAATTCAAAGATGTAAGATGCTGAAGCTGAACTTATACTAGAGCGACCAGAGCAGCTGCATATGCATCAAAAGAATGAAGATTTTCCTGCTGGAGATTAGCCTCCAGGTTATAGAAATCTATACTTGAGCAAATATATATAAATAACCTGTTGGTTTTGAGAAAACCACAATGGTTTTCCGCCTAATAAAGATACTGCCTAACAGATTTAGCAAAATGACAGAATCGGTTAGTGTAGCTCACTTCAAAATAGCTGCGATGAGGCTTTCTTGCTTTGAGTTACGATTTGAAGATTACATGTCAATTTTACAACTTCAAGTATCTCCATTGTTGAAGCAATTCCTAAAGGTGTGTTAAGAAGCCCTTTCAAGCAGGTGCAAACTTATGGACGAAATCTAGCTATCTAGCCCCCTATTTCGAGTGGTACTCCTGATGGTAATGACACAAGTTATTCGCCTTCATACTTGCTCTAAAGATTGGTGAAGCTATTCAAACTTTGCTCGTAAACAAGATGATGCTTCTTACTTCATTCCTGAAATCAAAGAGATATATTTATTCATTTTACAATCTCCTAAAGTTCCTATGGAAAGTTCATATTTGCAGCTTTGAGTTTTTGTTTAGTTTTTAATCTAAAAATCCCACAAATTTATACCTAAACAATTCTTATATATATATATATATATATGTAAGTTGCCCTATCAGTTTGCTTATGGTAGTTCCTAAAAGCTAGGTCTTTTCCAAGCAGAAGTTAATCAGGACGTGCATCCCTTTCAAAGATACCTTGAAAAGCTCTCTAAGGGAATTACACATCCTAAATCACCTTCTCCATGTTCTCTTTTTTAACTTGTTTTTTTGTTATTTAGGGAAGGACAAATAATGCTAATCCTTGGCATACCGGCATGGAATTAACAGCAATTAAGTGCAGTTTATGCGATGGAAACAACTCAAAATAATTACGAAATTTGTAAGACAAGTCATCAACATTATTATAACAAGTCCCATACATATATCTATATATATAAGAGCTTGTCTTAGATTGGCCAATGATTGCGTATTTACACCTAACAAAATTTTAAGCATTCTTGGAACGTATATCCATCACATCAAACCTTTGCAACATAACGCAATTTTTAATTAAAAATATATCCAAGTTGAAGCAAAAGCTTCTAAAGCTATCGACGGAACCTCCATTTGTAAGCAAAGAGGGAATTAATTATCAATTAAGAAAATGAACAAGACGTTTTTGTGAGGCAAAACAGATATGCAAAAGCTCTGTAAGAGAACTTACCACCACTTATGGCAAGCCCTAACAAGTTTTAGTCAATAATAATGAGATTTAATAGATTCTATTGAAGATCGAAAAAAGCTTCATCAGTAGACTCTTTGAGAGCAATGAGAAATGGGACATCATTGATTTCAACTTTACTTGACACATTCAGTATGTGTTAGGTGGAAGAGTTGTCCTCACAAACAGATAAAGAGAAAATTCTTTGTCCAGGACTCTTTATCTACTAATGTCTTATAAGACAATAATGAGATGGTCACCACTGTTTTTTCGACCTATGCTTTTCTCTTCATTCCAATCTAACTAACCTCTGTACTCCACACACACATATATATATGCACCAATAAATTACCATCTATATTGCCAAGAATATGCATTTCTCCAATACCCCATCTTAGAAAGGAGGGAATTATAACAATACGATCTTCCTATCAATAGCGACCCAATTATTTATTACAGATCTAAGCCTAAATGCTTGATCAGCTGACCTAATTAAATAACTCAAGCACACTAAGTTAGAGCCCGTTTGGCACACCCGGCCGGGTGGTACAATGGGGCCTTCCCACCCCCTTAATTTTGGGGGGCAACCAGTGCTTCAGTCTTAATCTAGTAGTAGGTAGGTATGTAAAAAATTCCAAGTATTTGGTGGAGAAATATAAGAACATTAACTGGTGTTTCAGAAAAACTAATGAATTCTAAATGCACCTTTTTTGGGAAGGCATGCATCGGCCCCTGTGTTTTGAGGTAAATAGCAACCCTGATGAGGTACATCCGGCTTCACTGTGTGGTAGCAAGCATCAAAAGGGCAATAATAAGAATAAGGCATTAATGGTGCCATTAGGACAAAACATTGATGAAAGGATGCTTGGAAAGACATGCATATAAATACATTGCAACTCACTCACAAGCAGTAATTGAATACTGTAAGCAGTACTACCGTGTATTTTTCTTTTTTTTCACATCTAGCTCAGTAACTTGGCTAGGGCTTCTCACCTACCAACACGGAAATGCAGGAAAGGCCATTTTACCCTAGATAATCCACTCATCCAACATGCAAAAAAGGGCCAAATTGGACCGCTCAACATGGGGTGGTGCCTTAGATTTTTATTATTATTATTATTATTTATTTATTTTTTTTCGTCCTGAGAAATGAGAAATCAAAGGGCACCCCCTTAAAAAACAGAGTGAACAGTGTTACATCAACCCCAACTATCTAGGGTCCCACAAGTAAATGCTGAAGAGGGGGCATGTGATGAGGAAGGATGATAAAAAGAGGCATACAATAAAGACGGTTGAGGAGTACACACATTATCATTAGGACCACTTTTCTCCCTTGCTCTATTTTTATACCAGAGAGAGCGAGACCAGTGGAATTTAAGAAACATCGGCCCACACCCCTATAAAGTTTGGAAACGAGGTTGACAGTTTATACAGTAGCCCACCTTATGCTATCCTGCGCTAGTAGGTGCAAACTGCAAAACCTCACACAATATTAACACACAGAAGAGAGCCTTTCATAGTCTCCATTGGGTGGAAGTGGGAGAAATGAAGCTTGGCTAAGCATTTTGCAATAAATGCCACCAAATTTGTAGGCCATGTGGGAGGATCCATTGGCTCTGTTCGGCTACCTCTGTACCTGTAAGGGTGCCTTTGAAGATAGATAAGTTTTCAATATCCAAGTCACATCTTCACACATTTAATAGTATCTGATAATACGATAACAAACTTGTTTTCTGATATCTTATTGCTTTCAGCAATACCTATATAGTTGGATAATTTTCAAGCTATTCATTGGTTTTTTTAACATAAATGAGGACACTTCCGTGCCTTATTTCTTAAGATACTCACCCTTTTCACAAGGAATGAGATTTTCAGTCAAAAGGGATGATGTGAGCCTTCATATATGACATTACCTGCAAAAACGAACTCACCAAAGAGATACAAGATGCGCACAAAAATCATTAGCATTCCTTCAAAATCTCCTAACGTAAACACACTTTTAATTTCCCTTTACTTCCTACTTTTTTGTTCTTTTTTTTTTTTTTTGCTTACCTTTGCTTTACTTCTCCTCAACACTGTTTCTAAATATATAAATCCGCATATGGTATGATACCATAAATTGATTAGGAACTATGTTTTTCTGTAACTGTTAAACTGTTAAGTTTGACCCAATAAAGGTAGCATCTAATTCATATATTGCACAAGTTTCAGTCAATTAGCCTGGAATGCAACATAAAGGGCAATACATAACCAAGTATTGTAATCAAACATCATAATGAATTAACAGAAACCCAGACCTATCTGACATTGCAAGGGCCTCCAACTATCATTAATGAACTTGTTCCAAGGCAAATACCTAACATTAAGTAATCATAATAAAAGCTCAAACCAGCTATAACTATTGCTGATTGTAATAATATCTGAACCAATTAAACACGCACTTGCTTCTACAACAGAAAAAGCCCCACACATATTATTGTAACAATAGGAAATAAGCAGCAAAGAGCTGTGTAAACAGGTTGAATCTGCCTCATCTGAATTTTGACACCTTCCCCTCTTAATTTTATTAAATAGGAAGTGCTTTTAGCCCAGCCTCGTCAAATTTACTGAACTTGGGAAAATAAAGTACACCACTTGCCTTTCCTAGGGCAATGACTAGAACTGCATACTCAATATTTTTTTTGCTCAGCACTTCATACTCATATATGTGTATGCCTAGCAAGATGGGGCCTACAGATCCCTACTTGATTCGCCTCTGCATAAATATTGTCTGTCTAATACCAATGTATTATTTATCTAAAATATTTTCAGCCTCCAGGAACCCCTTTATCTAAAATATAAATAAATCTAAATCTAACACAAGAACAAGACCTAGTAAATTGCCATCACTCTACTCAAAAAGGTTTAAATGCAGGAACACTACAACAAAACTAAGTCCAGACAACTCATTGAATCTGGTCTGATCCACTGCCAAAACCTGTTGCTAGGCAGCAAGGCACAAATAAATTTTTTTTCCCGTTTCTGCATCATTTTTTGTTTTACACCTGATAGAAGTAACTGTAAGTTTTCTGTAAGGACTAGATGCATTTATAAGATGACTACTATGCAAATCAAGCAATAGCTATATCTTACACATTTATTTACTATGCGCCCCTGATAATTCCTATGCTTATCTAAGCATCTTCTGTGCAACCCTGATAAACTTATACCATGCAGCCCAGATAATATAAGCTTTCTTCATGCATCAACTCTGCATTTAAATGTGGCAGTTGCTCTTTGTACCAATGGACAAGGCAACTGGCATCAACACAGACTTCTTCACAGTATGGTTCCCATAGTTCTCAAATTTAATAAATAATGGCACTCTATTCCAAGGCATCCACGTCATAGTAAAAAAATCAACTATATGCTTATAATTTCAACAGAAATTTGTAAGCTTTCGGATTTAGAAAACTTGAGATACAACAATGTTAACATTTTTAGTATCATATCTATATTTTTATGCAGAAAAATCACGACACAAACTCAAAAAATTTTCCTACAATATGATGAAAGTCTTCAACATGGTTAGCAAATTCTAGTGATACAGCCAGCGACAACTGATCCTGACATTGCATTATCAACACAACCCTGAAATTTCCCACCATGAAGGCAACAGAATTGAGTTGTTTATATCAATGACCAATCTAGCCAAACATGAGCTTAAAAATACCCCCCATTAGCCAAGTTTTATGAATTTGCAAAATTACAGCTAATATCAGTATGAGACTCACCCATATCTGATAAACTATGTTTGTTTTTCAGAACAGATTTTCTCAAATCTATCTTAAAACAAATGCCGTCATTGTAGGAATAACATACCACACAAAATGGAAGTGATAGCATCTAGTGAGTTCTTCAATAAGATATCAAGAAAGACTTCTAGATTTTGCTTTGGTCAATGATATGAATACACCAGGTTAATTCCTCAAGATAAGATGTCAGTATGATGTAATTAGGATGTCACCCCTCATCAGTAACCTTGCAAAAAAAATACCCGACAATGCAACCAATATATACCAATAAGAAGATAGTAACACTGTTATATATTAACTTTAAAAGTATACCAAAATGTCACACTTATGGGAAATAGAAGAAAAGAAATTAAAATAAAAACAAAAAGGTAAAATTTTATCCAAAAGTTCTATGCACATAGGTATTATATTGCTCAGAAAACAGATGAAAGTAGATGCTTTATAAGTGCACCAGCAAGAAGTCATCTTAGCCTTGTTGGCTCCGAGTAGTGTAGGTCTTCTCAACATGTCGAGTGAGGAGTGAAATTCCATAATGTGAGGCACTTGAGGCAGCATAATAGGAAGTCACAGTGAGTTGAGCAAACTTTGGAAGTGCATAACCTACAAATTCACATATCAACAGCAAATTACACTCTATATAGGTCACACAAACACAGTGGAAAATCATCAAAAATACATCTAGTTCTCATGATTGGCACTGATCCAGAGTAGTCATTGCTAGTGAAATGCACTTTTAAACCCAGTCTTATGCATAACCTGCCTAGATCATCAAATTGAGTCACTGCAAAAGAAATGTTAAGTCCCTTAACCACAAGACATGAAGCTTGGGCCAAGGAGCCTAGTCCTCTCAGATTTCAAGAGAAAAGAAATAAATATGTAGGTTGGCTCTTTCAGGCAAGAATAAATGAGTTGTCGAAAATCTTAAAGGTAAAAATAGGACAAGGCTAGAAAGGTTCCAGGAAACTGCAAGACACCAGTCACTAAATACTTCAACTGACAACAGAAGCCCACTGCTTCTTCAGCTTTTTAACTAAATGATTAATCCAATGACACAGTGAATTCATAGACAAATATTAACAAACTTACCAAAAATTGCATGTTCTACTTAAGGGCATGCTTGCAAGGGAAGTGTGCTGGTTAAGAGGGGGAGTGCATAGCAGAGCAATGCGTAAAAGAGAAAATGTGATTTACATACTACCAGTCTACTTGAATGATCACCAATTATATAAATTATATGAGAAAGGAATAGAAAGAGCCACATATGAATCTAAACTTTGCCAACTGCACAGGAGTCTGGATATATATTCTATCAATTGACAAATCCTATTTTTCTTGAAAGCCCTGATGGTACTTTTTCTAAATGTCCTTTTGAGTCAGTCTCATAATAATTGGAGTAAACAAGTTATTACTCCATAAACCTAGAAGTGGAAGGGACTGTCCTTTGCCAAATGAAGGGGAAGGGGACTTGCCAGCGCACTGTAGCCTTTAAGATGTACTCTTATAAGTCAACATCACAATTCAAAGCAAAAATTTATTCAGACAGGCAACAAATTCAGTGACAGAAGTAGGCTATGAAGTTATTAGATGCTAATATTTCACAATAAAGTTTTCAAGATGTCAGTACAAAACGGTAGCCTAGATGCCAATGGCCCTATGCAGTAGCATTTTATGAGCACAAGGCACCATATCTGACACATGTATCATGTACTACATTGTTGTTTCCAAAAGTCTGAGACTACTAAAATTTGCTAGAAAAATCAGTCAAATATTAAGCCAAAAATTAATAAGTTCCATAACCTCATATGCTGTTTCCTAAGCAGCATGCACCACGTTAAGGGGAAAAAAAGCAGCTCTTCACCACAAGAAATTTATAGCTAACACATAGCAGCTCTCATCATGAAACAACCCAAATAATGAAGATTGCTAAATCTACCTTACATAGAGAGAGGAAGTCAAAGGACCATAGGTCATTAAAGTACACTGATGATAAATAGAAATTGTTTAGTGACCCTGAAAAATATTGTCATATAACTTCCTTTCTGAACTTTTTACCCTACTTATCATGTCATACAATGTCCAAATTTAAAACTTACCTCCACCTATGGAAAATTTAAAAAATCTAGCTTCATGGTGCAAATGATCGGCATTCAACCTTGAATGGTAACCCAGCCCAGAATCAAGTTAACCACGCAGAAAACATTCAACCAGTAGCTTTAACAAAGGCAAAAACCCACCAAACTTTGTTTGGGGTGGAGCATTATGATTCTCCATTTATGATGAGAATGTTTTAATACTGAACCCTCACTCCATGTGATTCCATCCCTCAAAAGCTTTAATTTCCTCCATTTAGTTATATCATTCATTTTTTCAACCAAAAACCAGTTAATAACTTCAATTCAATAAAAAGATCCCACCATAAGAGACTAAAAAGTTTATTGCAATACACCATTCGTCACCTACTTGCCAATGGTATTCCACTTGATCCCTGATGTGTAGGACAACCAAACACAAGCACCACCTCCACCTCAAAAGTGGAGATAGTTTTTTTAAACAGATATTTACAAATATTTTCTCACTACTAAAAAGATGCAGAGGGAATTGAACTTGCATCTTTTGAGACCCAAAAAAGACTCAAGTTTGACAAGCTGGGAGAATTCTTGTAAAAAATATTTCTAAATATGGTTACTGGAAATGAAAAAATTTTCATCCTCACTATCAAATAAGCTCTTTGAATCAGTTAAATATCTTTGGTTTTTCCTTCTGTTGTTGTCCTTTCCTACTTTGGCAGAAGGCAAAAACATGAGCATGCAACAGATGGAACTCCATAGTGCAATGTCTTTCCTAAATGAGCATGCACAGTAAAACTCTCACATTACCTACAGCAGATAGTGCAATGCAAATTGAACAAACTATATAATCTTACATGTGCAAAGATTCAACAATAGGAACCAACATTCATTAAATTAGAGGACTCCATAAAGAATAAGAGGTCCTCCTTTAGAAACCTCGCTATCACTTTTAATTAAAGGCTGCAGCAGATAGCTGCAAATGATCAAGGTCAAATAAATGTTGGGATACACTAAAAACCAAGTTCAAGTCAAAAAAGAAAGAAGTTTGTACAATTTAGATCAAGCTTTGTTATCCAATATCATCTTATAACTACTTTACATCTAGAGTGAAAGGGCATCTTATACCTCCAAATGCTGCACTGACACCTGAAAACATTAGCAGCAGAGGAATCTGTCAACAAAGAAGAGAATAGTGTTCAATTAAGTTTATGATATACAAATAACAGCACTCTACCAGCTGTGTAAAAGGGGAAAATGTGTTTGAGAATTGTCGCAGATTGAACAGATTGGAAATGAAATTTAGAATATAGAAGAGGCATACCCCAGTTACAAAAGGGAGCCACTTTGGTCCCTTAATGCGATTTTGAAGGAAAGGGATACCTGAAAATAGAAACTCATAAGAGATGTGCATGCAAAAGCTGATATCTTATGAAGACAAAGGAGTCCAATAATACCTGTATTGAAACCATGTACAGCACTAAGCATTCCCCCAATACCAGAGCCAGCCTATATGCAAACAAATACAGATAAGTAAAATTAGCTAAGAAGTAAATGCAATCGACCAAAAAATTAAATAAAATTAGTTTTAGGAAAAGGTAAACAAACCATATGCACACACAACTTGATAATCTACAATCTTTTTGCAAATTAACTAAACAAACAGTCCACGATAAAATGATTTTCTTTTTATGATTATGGTCCACACTATGATGATCTAGAGACTAGAGGCAAGAAGCAGCTTGAATAGACTAGAACGAAAATAACCATATTTTTGCCCACCTCTAAAAATATAGATCTTCGAAAAAGAGACATTGCTACAAATTTCCAATTGATATACGTACTTTGTTATTATGAATAGACTTAAAGGGTTCCACCATAACAAGACCAAAATTATTGATAATGATATCTAGAAGATAGCACTAGAATAATTTGAATACAGAAACATAAATTTTATTTTCAAACCTCAAAAGACATGTCCCAACAAGCATAAGTTCCAACTACTTGCCCCTTTTTTTTTCTTTTGATGCATGTAAAAGCCCAATGTGCTTGAGCTACACAATGGAAGGTAGCCCTCTCACCTCCCATAAACCCCAAACCCACCCACTTCAAGATTGGAACCTGAAACCTCATATATTTAACACTTAAGTTAAATCATTGAAGTTTCCCCTTATCCTCTGTTTTCATAAATTCTGGCTATATTCCTATAAGATATAAAATTTAAAGCATACTAAAAATTTCTAACTAGACTTAGCTTGGCAATAATAGTTCTCGAATCCCAGCTAAAAATTTTACAACTTCCACCAAAGACAAAGAACTAACAACCTTCTAAAGACCCAGAAAGACCAATTACACTGTCAAGCAGACCTAGGCTACAATTAGAACATTGGGTTTTTTTTTTTTTTCCTTTTCAAGTTAAACAGAAAAACAAATACCAAAGAAATGAGGATGATAAAAAGAGTGCGGGAAGGAAACTGACCACGGCAGTTGCGTCATGTAAAACCGAAGTAATGGTCCATTCGGCTTTGTCCTAAAAAAAGGGTAAACAGAAATCAAATTCAAAGCTTTGAGTTATCAAACAAAGAGAAAAAAAAAACAAGAGAAAAAGAGTGAGATGAAGGGTTTACAGAATCAGGGTTTAAGAGAGAGAGACAACGAGGGCAACGAGCGGAACCTAAGCCAGGGTTGATGGTTGGATCATGGTAGAGATTCCCATGTCTTAGTTTTTCCTCGTATACCTCTCTTGTCCCCATGCTTTAAAACTCCTAAATACTCTCTTTTTAGAATCTGGCTTCTGTCCTGTCTTCTGCTCAGAAACACAGAAGAGATGCCTGGGATCCTTGTCTTGTGTTGTGGCGTGAGTTTAATGTTCTGCCAGGAAACTAAAGCCACTTGGATTGTATGCTTTAATTGGATCTCCTTGGCCCAATTTCTTGATCATATGTTCGGCCCAGGTCAACATAAATGATTATTAGGAAATGGGCTGCATGGGTAGACCCAATCAACAGAACCCTAGGCCAGGCAAGTTAGAACGGTCATCTGCATCAGCCGTTTACTTGTATATATCAATAATGGTAGAAAATGGAGTCCACTCAATTTTGCTTAGTGACATGATTGGGTGTGAAGAAAAGCTTCAAGCTTAGCTTGCTCCATTACTTTTCACATAATTCTCTATATATTATTGTACAACTTTCAAAGTTAGGCACAACTAAACCATTTTGTCCAAGTCAATATCGACATTATTATATGGTTTATTTTAGTATACCTAGATATTGGACAGCCCAACCAAACTAATCTCCTTGGAATTTTAAGTATAATTTGCTAGTATAAAATTTGCAAAGTTAGGGGCTTAGAACCAACTTAGATTTGTCTTTGGTAATTCTACACCCTCAATAATGGCGAAGCTCCTCCTACAACACTCCTTCACCATCTCCTTCCTCCTCATAATTCTCTCATTCTTCTCAACCTTCGCCACCATTGAATCCAAGCATTTCTCTAGAAGCCTATCCCCATCATCGTTAGGGCTCAAGCGAGAGAAACTTAGCCATCTCCACTTCTACTTCCATGACATAGTCGCTGCCAAAAACCCTACCGCCATGCGTGTGGCCCAAGCAAACACGACCAGCGCCTCCTCACCATTTGGTGCGGTGGTGATGATCGATGACCCTTTGACGGTCGACCCCGATATCAACTCCAAACCCGTTGGGAAAGCACAAGGGATTTATGCATTAGCATCGCAAAGTGATGCTAGCTTGTTGATGGCGTATAACTTTGCTTTCATGGAAGGGAAGTATAATGGGAGCAATCTCAGCCTACTGGGGCGCAACACGGTGTTTTCACCGGTGAGGGAAATGCCGATCGTTGGTGGGAGCGGCGTTTTCAGGTTGGCTCGTGGATATGCTGAAGCAAGGACGCATACGTTTGATCTCAAGACTGGAAATACGGTTGTGGAATATAATGTCTACGTTTTCCATTATTAAAGGATGAGTTTGTTTCCTCTTTACTTTGTGTTTTTTTTTCTCTTCATCTGCTCTAAGTTTTGCTTTTTTTTGGATAATATTAATGCATGTTAATAAAAGTTACAATCGTTTGTGGCTAGCTAAAATATAATTACTTTCCTTTACCTGAAAGCAAAAACCTAAGTAATTTATTAGTTTATTTAGCTTATATTGGGTTTGGACTCAACCCAAACCTTCTTCCATGTATCACTATTAGACTGTAGATTTTGTATCGCTGCTCAGCCCAATACAGTACGTTATGTGCCCCAATCCAGACAGTATACCCCCAATCTAAACATAACAACATGAATGAATTCAGAACAAATTTTAAAAGATTACAAATTAAAGGAACTAAAATTTTAATTAATGAATGAAAATGAAATGTTACAATTCAAAATGAAATATTTCATTAATTTTGACAAGAATCCAAGTGAACTAAGTTTATTTTAATTTGATTTTAAAAAATATTTAAATCTGTATAATGATTCAATTTCAAGTGATCAATACACAAATGCACCTTAAACTCGTCTGTAAAGCTGGTCATTCCAAGCATACTTTTAAATCAAACCAACTTAATAGTTCTCTTATATAAACATAAATATAAATACAAACAAAAAATCTTTCGTAATGATTGAAAAACATAAATAAAAAAAAATTTCTTTTACATTTGCTTGGAAGTTCAACCTTGATTTTTATTTTTCTCTTTATTATTAGAATTTTTCTTAAAAAACTATTATGCCTCTAAGACATAACAAAATTAAAAGGCATAGTACTAAAAAAAGTCTCTAAACTATTCAAGAAAATTCAAATAAACCATTATTTTTTTATTGCATTTAATCAAATATTTATACTTTTAATTTACGTCAAATAAAATACTTATAATTAATGGTTAACTAATTGTCATTAATCATAATACCACTTGTTATTTCATACTCATATGGCATTGACGTCGCATTGATGTAAACAAATATCATATGACCATATCTAAGTCACTTATTAGTTATAAATTCTTATTTGGTTCAAAAGAAAAGTATGAGACTTGATTGAAAATAATAAAAGTATAAATATTTATTCAAATTTTCCTAAATAATTTATATGTATTTTTAAATATTATAGGATCCTTTTTGTATAAGGGCCTTCATGTATTTATTTTGTAATTCCTTTGTGAGTGCCTTCTTGTGCTCTGTGTTGATAGTCATTTTATAGGGAAGGACTCTTGAGAACTAATGGTTGAGGTTATGTTTACATCTTTGATTTAAGTTCACTTTTTGGGACTAGAAAGAGTTGAGGTTTTTGTTGCTTTCCATTGGAGTTTTTTGTGGCTTTTGTATAGAAAGGGATCTACCCCTATGATTTTCTTACTCAGAGTTTATTTGGCCTAACTTTTTTTAGCTTGAAAGCTATTGAAATTCTTATGAAAAATAATAAATTTTAAATTGAGTTAAAGCTATTTGGTAACCTATTTAGCAAAATAAATTATACACATTCTAATTTTGGTTAAAATTATCAGATATTTATGACATCTTCAATCATCCAATAAATCAAAACGGAATACGTTTGCTTCGAGTTTATATACGATTTCAGATGTTAAATCAAAGAAATCCATACAAAAATAGAATAGCTCTCAAACTTTGTATAGTAATAATAGCATTAGATTTTTGTTGATCGAGCATGCAATTGGATTATTATGCTTCAATTCCTTAAGAAATAAGAGAAAAGAGTAATAATGTATTTACTATTAAAATCCTTTTTAGTGAAGAAAAGATAAAATCTTTAAATAGTACCTGAATCCATATTTGAATTTTAGGTTTTCTTTTCTCTTAATCTTTGTAAGAATAAAAAAATCTCAAATTTTACTATTATGTTGCTGAGTATTATTTTGGTTTTTTTTCTTTTTTTTTTATAGTAATTTCTATAGGAAAAAGTAAAGGAGAGGGATATCGCGATCTGCATTAGAGAAAGGTGATTTGCAGAGAGAGGGGGAGGAAAGAGAGATCGATTGAGAAATATGGGTATTTTCTAAAAAGTTGACATGATTTTGAAAGAAGATAAAATAAAGTTCTTCTCTGGAGCTTTTCTTTGAACTCTTTTTTCTAAATTTTATTCTTTAAACAAAACTTTTTTAAGAGAAACTTATTTTTAAGAGAATCTTAAAATCTTGTTTAACTTCATTTTTGTTTTTAAGAAGTAGATAAATTGAAAAAAGTCCGACCAAACAAGCACTCAATATATATCTACATCTTTTAAAAAAAATATTATGTCCTAATAACAAATAGTAAAAAATATAAAGATATGTTCTTATCTTTGGAAATAAAATATTTATTCACCCATTATAACAATCCAACCATGGCCGCAAGTTCAAATTCCAAAGGGCTCTGCTTCCAAAGGCTCCAATCCAATCACGACCATTATGCTCACAAAGCAAAGCTCCATCTTCTTCCTTGTTCTCTTTGCCATCATCTCTTTCTCAACCATTGCTATCGTTCATCAATCTGATGAGTTTTTCTCAAGATATATATCCCCATTATCAATAGGGTGCAAACGACATAAACTATCCCACCTTTACTTCTATTTCCATGACACAGTGTTTAACAAAAATGCTATTGTTATCCGTATTGCCGAAGCACCCTCAACCAACAGTTCCTCATCGTTCTTCAGAGCTGTGGAGATGTAGAAAATATTCAAGATCTAAGCAAAGAATTAAATTGTTTGATCAAAAAATAAAGAATTATATAAAGGGCTATTTATAATAGCTAACTAAACTTAAACCTACTTGGTGTGCAAGTAAAATAATTATAATAGCTAACTAAACCTAAACCTACTTGATGTGCAAGTAAAGAAAATAATAAATAAGGAAGTATTCTAATCCTAGATTTCCTTGGAGTACAAGCAAAATAAATAGAAAATAAGAAAATATTCTCCCTAAAATATTTCTAAAAATTAATAATTACATCTCATGTTGACACTACTCCTCAAGTTAGAGCATAGATATCAATCATGCCCAACTTGTCAATTATACAATGGAACACTTTCCCTGAAACAACTTTCGTGAGAATATTAGCTGACTGACCTTCAGATTGGACAAATGGGAATTGTATAATTTTTTTGATTGAGGTTGTCCTTGATGAAATGTCAGTCAATTTCAACATGCGTGGTGCGATCATATTGTACAAGATTTTGTGCAATTTCAATAACTGCCTTATTATCACAATAAAGATTCATAGGTTTTGTATATTCAATTCCCAACTCCTTGGGAATACTCATAATCCACAATAATTCACAAACACCGTGAGCCATACCTCGAAATTCAACTTCTGTACTTAATCTTGCCACAACCTTTTGCTTCTTGCTTTTCCAAGTGACAAGATTACCTTCCATGAAAGTAAAATAACCAGATGTGGATCTTCTAGTTTTTTGATCATCTACCTAGTCAGAGTCAGTAAATCCTTCAATGTTAGAGACACAATTTTTTGAGAACAACAAACATTTACTTGGAGCACTTTTCAAGTATCTTAAGATTTGATATATTGCATTCATATGTTCTTCACTTAGTGCATGCATAAACTGACTTACGACACTTATAGCATAAGCTATATCTGGTATTGTGTGTGACAAATAATTAATCTTCCAACCAACCACTGATAACGACCCTTATCTATTAGAACTTGATCTGGAAAAATTTCAAGCTTATGATTCATCTCTATGGGCGTGTCTGCTGGTTTGCAAACAAATATTCTGATTTTGGTTAAGAGATCTAGTACGTATTTCGTTGTGAAAGAAAAATCCCATGTTTCGATCTTACAACCTCAATCCCTAAGAAATATTTAAGTTGCCTTAAATCCTTCATTTCAAATTTACTAGCCAAATATTCTTGTAATGCTTCATTTCGTATGAGTCATCTCCCATCAAGACCATATCATCGACATACATAATTAAAGCAGTTACCTTCCCCTCTTTGTGTTTAATAAATAAAGTGGTCTAAGTTACTTTACTTATAACCAAATGCTTTCATTATAGAAGAAAACCTTATAAACCAAGCTTTAGGTGACTGTTTCAGTCCATATAGTGACTTCTTCAGTTTACAAACTTTCCTTCTACACAAAGAGTTGTGTTTATCTTGGTAGTAACTCCATGTAGATTTTTTTCTCTAGGTTTCCATTAAGGAAAGCATTTTTAACATCAAATTGTTGTAAAGGTCAATATCAATTTACTGCTATAGATATAAGAATGTGAATTGTATTGCTCTTGGCTACTAGTGCAAAAATCTTTTGATAATCCACCCCATACCTCTACGTATACCCCTTTGCAACTAACCTTGCTTTATATTTGTCAATGCTGCCATCTACTTTGAGTTTCACCATAAATACCCATATACATCCAATCGTCTTTTTTCCTTCGGGTAAGGGAACTAGTTCCCAAGTAGCATTCTTTTATAAAGCCTCCATTTCTTTGTTTATCGCCTTGATCCGTTTTGGATATTTTAATGCATCTTACAAACTACTAGTAATAGATACAATGGATGATTGATTAGTAGTGAGTGCATACGATTCAAATAATCTATGGGAGGACACATAGTTGCTAATTGGGTATTTAACCTTGGCTTTAGGATCATGTTTATATTTTTTCTTTGGGATTCCTTTATTTGATCTTTGTGAATATTTAGGAATTATTCTTTCTATAGGAACATGTGTTTCATGGGACTTATTTGATATGGGATTTGAGATTTCATAGGATTCATCAAATATGGGATTTGAGATTACCTCATCAGATATAGGATTTGAGATTACTTGACGGAGAACATTCTGGGTTGATTCTTCAGTTTATGGTGTAAGCATAGGTATAGGCAATTTTGAGGACTCTATAATGGAAGCACTTGATTCACTTGCAGGAAGAACTAACTAACTCTTAATTTCAGGAATACTATCACAACATTGTTGAGCACTTTTCGCAAAACATTCAGTCACTTCCTCTAACTCCATGAACTCCTCTCCTCTACCAACTTGTTGTAATACATTCTCTTCCCTAGAGCTATCCCCTTGAAGAAAAGGTCCAAAGACTCCCCATAAATAATAAGGTTCTAATTCACGAAAAGAAACATTCAAGATTACATGTAATTTATGGGTTTAAGGGTCATAACACCTATACCCTTTCTGAAAATCAGAATAGCCAACAAAACATATCGTTTTGCACATGGATCAAGTTTATTTCGTAAGTTTTTAGGAATGTGAACATATGCAGTGCAACTAAAAACTCATGGTTCAAGATTAGGGAGATGGGGAACTGAAAGTAAAGATCGCATTTTTTGTTGGGGGGTTTGAAAGTTTATTACTCAAGAAGATATTCGGTTAATAACGTAGGTAGTGAATTTTACAACTTTTCCCTAATAAAATTGAGGCATGTTCATGCCAAAGAGAGAGGCACGAACCACTTCCAATATCTGTTTATTCTTCCTCTCTGCCAATCCATTTTGCTATTGATTATATGTACAAGAAGTTTGATGACGAATCCCATGATGGCTCAAAAAATTGTTAAGAGATCCATCATACTCAGTACCATTGTCTGATTGTAAAGCATAAATTTGCTTTTGGTACTAAGTGCCCACCATAGTATAAAAGTTCTAAAATGTTGTGCATACATCACTTTTATTTTGAAATAGAGATACCCAAGTCATTCTATTGCATTCATCAATAAATGTAATAAAGTAACAAGCTTTAGAGATGGAAAGACTTTTTGCAGGACCTCAAACATCAGAGTGAATAACCACAAAAGGTCTGAACTTTTATTCAAACTTGGTGGATAAGAAATACGATGGCTTTTAGCTAGTTCGTAAATATCACAATGAAAATCCAAATCATTCAAACTTGAAAATAAATGTGGTTGTAACTTTCTAAGATAACTGAAAGAAAGATGTCCTAGTCATCGGTGCTATAACCATATAGTTGCTCAAGCCTTGTCTTTACTACTAGTTAGATTCGCTTTGCTGAATTTTGGTCTGCCACTTTCTGTTAACTCTAACTAGTAGAGTTTGCCTCGCCTAACACCATAACCAAGAACCTTCAGAGTCAAAATGTCCTAAAAAATGTAAAATGAGGGCTAAAAGGTTACAATACAATAAAAAATAGAGGTAATTTGGCTAACATACAAAAGATTACATTCAAGGGATGAAACAACAAGAATTGTATCCAATGTAAGAGTATTGGATAATATGACAGATCTCTTTTCGATAACAAGACATGTACTACCATTAGCTGTGGAAATAACAAATTGAGAAGAAAAGAGGATTGATTGTAACTGACTAAAATCCTTAGTCATATGGTTAGATGCACCTATATTAATAATCCAAGTATTATTCTTAGAAGGTGTAAAGAATACCGATGCCTTACCACCCGTACCTGAGTAAGCAATGTTTGCCGTAGGCTTTGATTGTTTTTCTTCCATGGATGTCACCATGGCTTTCCCTGCAATCTTTTTTCTAGGTTTTTTTTTGTGAAGTTTCATCACTCAAGATAGCCAATGATTTCATAACATCGCTGTTTCAAATGATTTGTTTCACCACAATGAGTACATACTAGAATATCAAATTTTTTTGGTTGATTGATTGCCTCGATTCTTCAAGGAGCTAGATGAAAGTCCTTGTCAAGTTTGGTTGGCTAGCATAGCTGTGCTCTCAAGATTCAAACGAGAGCCTTCCATTATCTGTCTTTGTTGATATTCTCTCCTAACATATGCATACATGATTTCCAAATCAAGTTTTGGATCTTTTTGTAAGATTTCTCCATAGATCTGATCAAATTCAAAATCAAGTCCACTTAGAAAAATATGGACTCGAAGCCTAGCCATCGCGGAATGCAATTTGACTACATCTTCAACTGTTCTTTCCTATAACATAATCTTGTGATCAATTTTCTAAAAAATAGCTACAAGTTCATTATAGCTTATTGGTAATGGTTGACTATCTGGTTTGGTAGAGAGATCATTAGTTCAATTAAAAAATACAAGTCTCATCCGTTTCGTCATAGAAGGTTTTTTATACAACTTCCTATATCTCCTTGGCTGTGGGAAGACGAATAAATCGTTGCATTAGTAATGGACTCATTGAATCAATAAGCTAGCTTTTCACTTTGTGATCTTCAGTAATCCATGTTCTAAGATTCGGATCTCCAAGGTGCAGGTTTTTTTGCTTTTTTGGTGAGATATCCAGCTTTGTTGTGAACGTCAATACGCATCTCCATGAGTTTAGACCATAATGAGTAATTTGTCCTATCTAGTGTAATATCGGTAAGAAACATAGAATTGTCTTAGTGGACAATAATTGGTGGTGTTAGGTTACCGGGCACGGTTGGAACCGTGGAATTGCTTGATTCAGTTAAAACACTGGAATTGGTTTCTATTATGTAGTTTCAGATGAATAGAAGAAAGAAAAAAAAAGTGATGATGAGTTTTTAGTACGAGATTCACTTTAAAGAGTTCCTTTCAGATCAGAACTGCTTTGATACCATATAGAAAATATTCAAGATCTAAACAAAGAATTAAATTGCTTGATCAAAAAATAAAGAATTACATAAGGGGCTATTTATAATAGCTAACTAAACCTAAACCTACTTGGTGTGCAAGTAAAAAAAATAGTAAATAAGGAAGTATTCTAACCCTAGATTTTCTTGGAGTACAAGCAAAGTAAAAAGAAAATAGAGAAATATTCTCCTTAAAATATTTTAAAAAATTAATAATTACAACTCATGTTGACAGGAGATTATGGACGACCTTTTGATGATCAAGCCCGATGTCAACTCCAAAATGGTGGGAAGAGCTCAAGGAATATATGCATTTGCATCACAGACTAACTTTAGCTTGTTAATGGTGCTCAACTTCACTTTTGCCTAAGGAAAATATAGGGGTAGCACTTTTAGTGTTTTGGGGCGTAACAAGGTTGTTTCCACCATGAGGGAAATGTTGATTGTGGGTGGGAGCAGTGTTTTTAGGTTGGCTCATGGATATGTTGAAGCAAGGACTCATACGTTTGATCTCAAGACTTGTAATGTTGTTGTGGAATGTAATGTCTATGTTTTCCATTATTGAAGTATGAGTTTGTTTGCTTTTCACTTCGATTTTTTCTTTCGCCTTTTTTTACAGCTCCAAGTTTTGCATTTTCAAGATAATATTTAAGCATTAATAAAAGTTACAATCGTTTGTAGCTAGCTAAAGTACAATTACGTTCATTTTTTGATTAGCTAGAATTTATGATAAGAATTAAGATGTCAAGTTGTGGGCTAAGTCACTCCAAAGATTTTCATATTCAAGGCAAGTTTTATTATAAAGCCACCAAAACCCTTATACACGTTTGTTATGGGGAATAGTTAAATCATTCACTGTTATTCCTTTCACTTTTTTATTCTTTTGTTTGGTTGCATTTTACTATTGGAAATAACGATTCCAGAGAAAAGCTATTCCTCAAAAAAGGACTTAACCATTCCCATTTCTCCCCATTATTAGCCATTCCATGGTTGATAGAACAGAACAAAAACATCATTGGATAAAAACGTCGTTATTTAATAAAAATAATTACAACCCTAGCACTATATAAGGTCTTTTTCTTTTCATTTTCCTCTTTTTCATTTTCTCTCTTATTGATGTTTAATGAAAATAAAAATTAAAAGATTAACAAGTAGAGAAAAATAGTCAAATAATTAAAATAAAATATTATATAACTAATTTAATATAAATTATTTAATAATTTAATAATAAATTATTGATGTTTAATGAAAATAGAAATTAAAAGATTAAGACATGAAAAATACAAATAGAGAAAAATGATTCAAATAATTAAAATTAAAAATCATATAGCTAATTTAAAAATAAATTATTCAATAATTTAATAGTACATAAAAATATTAATAATTTAATAATAAATTGTTAATGTTTAATAAAAATGGAATTTATTTTTATTTTTGATGAAAATAAATTTGATTGTAATAAAGGGTAGTTTTGTCATTTTATTATTTATTCCTTCATTATTTCAAAGTTATTCCAACCAACCAAACATTTGAATAAGTCATAATAGCAATTCTTACTTTATTCTAATCCATTAACCAAACTATATAATAATAATAATAATAATAATTCTATTATATTCCTACATAATAACTATTTTATTCCATTCTATTGCATTTCGCGAACCAAATGTGCTGTTACTTTAGATCTCAATTTTTTATAGGATTCATAATTTAATAATAATATAATTAATTGTATTAAAAATATACAAAAGAAGATAATTAATAAAATATCTATATGTTCTCTCACTTTTTAAATTAAATGCCTAGCAAATATTTATTTTTTGTCACCTCCCACATCTATACTAATTCTCAACTATTTACTTATTTTCCATTACAAATATATAAAAGTCAAAATAATTAATCAAATGACATATTCTCTCACTTCCCTTATGTGCTTAATAAATCTCAATTTTTTATTACGTCACAATTTCCACAATACTATTAATCTCAACTATTTCTCCTATTTTCAATTAATTTAATAATAATATGTATTTAATGATCATTAACAGCTATGTTTTTTCTATATATAAAACCAATCTTTTTTAATTTATAATATAAAAGTTTAGTTATCAATTTTGCACCTTAAAGGCTAGAAGAATTTTTTTTAATTTTAATAAAAAATGCCTTATTTGAATATTTAGCTTTAAACTTTTAAGGTTATTTAGCCATTCCTATTCATATTATAATAAAGGTATAATATTTTAAAAAGTTTTTAAATTATATTAGAAAATTTAAACAAATTTTTAATTTCTATTACACTCAATTAAGTTTTTTATATTTTTATTTTGGATTACTGAAGATTCCATTGGTATGTGACAATACTAATGGAAAATTTCATAAGAAATAGGGTGGTTGGTAATGGGAAATCTATCGGTGACAGAATATTTTGTCAATAATTTACCCACTGAATATTTCATCGATAATTCGATCGGTAATGGGTCCTATTGATCAGCCGATTTGTTGTTGAATGTAAAGTTGAGGTTGCTATAATCTCTCTGGCCACTGTTGGAAGTTATAGTTTAGCTTTTGCAAACCATTACTTCTCAAATATTAAAGCCAAAGCTTAGATTGTTAATTTAAGTTTTAATTTGAGAAAAAAATTTAACTCATACATACCACAGAACTTTCGATTGCAAACTAGTTTATGTCAAGCCCGACCTTATAAAATACTTGCCATGTCATTCATGTGATTGACAATATGCTTGCATACTAGAAAAGCCCCGAAAAATCGTAAAAAATCGGTAGTGTACTTAATAGTGCAACTATGTTGAATTAAGCCTCGAACTAGATCAAATGAAGATTTTAAGGTGAAATTTAAAATTTAAAATCTCCAAAATAACTTAAAATGGTGATTCGGAGTTCGAGAATCGATTTGGAGTCAAATTGGAATTTTCATGATCCGATGGTAAAATAGTCATTTTGCCACCCGAGGTTAAGATGTGAGTGCTGGATGATATTTTTGACTAAGATTGATCATTTGGAGTATAATTTGAGTTTGAGAAGTGAAGAATTTTAATTTTGATGTTTTTATGAGGATAGGGGCAAAATGGTAATTTTGCACCACCCAACACTTGTCCAGCACATGGATCTTACCCACTATTATCATGGATAATTGAGTAAATTTAAGTGGTGGAGAGAGATTGCTTAATGGGTAAGTATGACACATGGACCAATGGAATGGTGACATGTGTCAAGTTTATATCCCTTTATTATTTAGCTTTAAAATTAGCATAAAATCAGCTTATTTCCGTTCATATGGCTAGCCAAAACAAGAAGTGAAGAGGAAAGGAAAGAACACAAACCCTAGGTGGGAAAATTGAAGAAAAAGTGTGGGATTTCAAGGGATTAAGCTAATAAAGGTAAAATTTTGTGATTTTATCTTGTGATTTACACTACCCATGCTTTCTTTTTCATTTTCCATGCTTAGAACTCAAGTTTGCATGATGAACCCATGCTGGCCGAATTTGAGAGGAGAGGTTTTGAGCATTGATTTTGCTAGATTTTAAGCTAATTAAGTGTTTTTGGTTGTTTGGTAATGGAAAGTATGAAAATTTAGCAAGGAATCACTTTGTTCTTCATAAACCCACAAGAGGCCGAAATTTCTAGGGAGGATATTGAGGCTGAAATTGATGATATTTCATGATATTTTGGTGGTATATAATGATTGGTGAGGCTAGAATTTAATGGGAAAATTTGGCATAAAAATCTGAATTTTTACCTAATGTATAAACATGTGCGATTTATGGTTCAGACTGATAAATTAAATCGTATTCACAGTCATTGAGGTATTTTAAGTATAATTGGAGTGTAGAAAGTGAAAGAAATCGATTTGAAGCTAAATTGGACATGTTGGCCAATTAATCGGGTGATAAGACGAATTAGGTCAATATCGGGTTTAGATGGTTTCCTATGCATTTTGCATTCCATATCATGCATTAGTAGTCTAAATTAGTTTAATTTCGATTTAATACCAATGTAGTAAGTTTCTCAATTTTGTACTATGTCAAGGTGGTGAGTCCTTCGATAAAGGCAAGAAAATTGCATCCGAAGACCAGTAGTCAGAGTACTTTGAAAATCCGCACTCTAGACATTATGAGTAAACTTACTGTCATTTTAATTATCTAGGGTGGCTTTTAGATGATTTCATGAATTCTATGAAAAAATCGATTTAAAAAGGTAAATTTTCATGTTTTATGAATAAATGTGTTTCAATGAAATTAATTTATAAATTGTTTTGAAATTAATAATGATTTTGAAAAATAGAGTACACGGAGACTGCCATTTGTTGTAATTTGATTATTTAAATTAATTGGCTTATGATAAATCGGGCATGATTGGCTGGTTGGCAATTGTATTGAAATACGGATTGTTTGTTTGCCTTGAAAGGCTGTGAATTACAAAAATTGCCATATCATGTTATTGAATTTTATTGATCGGTGGGATAATTATTAGCTTACTGCAGTAGGCGGGTTCCGTGGACCAGCCTATGAGAGGGGCACGGAAACCCCATTTATATGTGCTCACCTCAATTGTAGAGGCGCGTAGGGTAGTTCCTGAGGTGATGTTTGAGTTCACTTCATGCCGAACCACCACGTGATGATGAACTCAACCAACATTAAAGAACGACTGTGTTTTTCTCAAACTAAAAAATATGTTTACGTGTGTACGGAATTTTTAACAGCCTTGGCTGTCTCGATAGGATGCCTCGACCAAGGTGTCCCCGAGGATGGATTTATGGTACAAGCCTAGTTTTTATGAGCTTTATAAGCCTCGTTACGTATTTTGAATGAAATGTGTTCTAATGCTGTGACCCAGTTTACGATGATTTTTTTTATCGTCTTCATGTACTCAACTCTAGATGTTTATGATGATGACTGTTTACTCATTGGGATTTTATAATCTCACCACTCTCCTTTCCACCAATTTCAGGCTCAGTATAAGTTGTAGATAGCTGATATCGTAGAAGGCTACAGTTGGCTTTACTTCCTCAAAAACTGTAGGTTTGCAGCCTTCGTTCATTTTTGTCATTTGAGGATCCATATATCACTGTAAATTAAATTTCATACTCTAGTTATTTGTACTACTATATGTAGGAATTTATTCTGCTTTTACGCTGTAAAAATTATTTACGCAGTGTTCTAAAAATATTGTTTTATAAGAAAATATAATATTTTGTTTAATATTTTTATTTTATTCTAACAATCATGATTTCACTTTAAACAAATGTTTTAGACATCTAAATTTATTTTTGATTTTGAAATATGTGTTCTGCACTTATGTACTACATTATTAGTTGGTATCGAAATTTTTGAGAAAAAATGATCGAAATACCCCTGTGAGACAAAAATTAGTTTTTATTATTTTAAGTTGGAAATAGCTTAAAACCTCTTAGAACATGATATTTGGTAACGGTTACTCACAAGGGAAATGAGAAGCTGATATTAAAGCCTTGCGGGGTTTCGGTTGACATTCCGGGTAATGAGTGCCTATCGGGACACCGCGACGGTTGTCATGGGCTTGAGGGGAGTACCGGATCGTGACAGTTTATGTGACCACTCCTTCATCCTACAAAATTTTAATCTATTAGAGGTCGGAAGAATATATCAAATGAATATAATAGTATATAATATTACTTATATAATTAATTACTTAATTACTTATACACTAAACCCTAAATACATTAACACCATAATTTAATAACTCTAAACATTTTTAAAATTAAATAACATTACTGATTTAGTTAACTAATTTATATAACTAAATCTTAAATTTAATTATTTAATTAAATTATACATTAGCAGATTTTAACACAAATATCAATCGACAACAAAATCCAACTCGACAACAAGAATGAAAAGGAAAGGCAATAATGAGCAACCTTGTCTTAACCCTTTACCCATACGGATTTGCCATGAAGGAGACCCATTAACGAGAATAGAGATGGAAGTAGACAAAATGCAAGCATGTATCCAAGCTTTCCATTTATTACCAAAACCCATATTCATCATAATCAAATCAAGGAAGTTTCATTCAACATTTTCAAAAGCCTTTTCAAAGTCAATTTTAAAAAGAGACCCCCCATTCCTTTCTTTTTTAAGAAGGTCAATCAACTCATTACTAATGAGATTGCAATCTACAAGCTACTTTCCCTTAATAAAAACAAATTGGTTTGCTCCGATAATTTCCTCCAAAACTCCTTTCAACCGGTTAGTAAGTGCCTTAACAATAATCTTGTAAAGGTTGCTGACAAGACCAATGGGCCTATAATCATTGATAGTTGAAGGACAAGCTCATTTTAGAATTAAAGTGATGAATGAAGTGTTAAAGCACTTATCCATGGTGGCTGAATTGGAGAAAGCCTTAATATATTTCATAATATCACCCTTGATAAAACTCCACTATTTTTAAAGAAACTAAGATTAAAGCCATCCAATCTCAAGGCTTTATTCCCATCACAACTTGCGACGGCTTCCCATATTTCTGATTCAAAAAAAGGTCTCTTAAGGGAGACAGCAGAGTTGTCAACAAGTTTTTTAAAATGGCAGTTCATGTCTTTGAGCTTGATCTCGGTGCTTATACCATAAAGTGAGGCAAAGTGATCAGCTATGGCATTCCTTAACTCATTAGGATCTTTTATAGTGTTGTCATTTACTACCAGCTTAGTCATTGTATTACCCTCCTCTTTGCTGAGGCAGTCGCATGAAAAAATCTAGTGTTTCTGTCCCCATTATGTATCCAGCTAACTTTAGACTTTTGATGCCAACATCTTTCTTCAATCCTCAAAAGCTTCCACAAATCACCCTTAAGCTTTACAATTTGATTGCTGATTTTAGCATTAGATCTATCACTCTGCAACTCTAACTCAAGGTCATAGATGGTTTACTCCAACTGTTTAACTTTGACATCACCATTTTGAAAAATATTCTTTTGCCATTGTTTAATGCTTCCTTAGTACCTCGTAGTCTGTTCTAAATACCAACCCTCTTACACCCCATGCTTCGTGTGTCATCCAATGTTTTCTTTAAACATATCTTAAAAGCTTGCTTCATCTAACCAATGATTGAAAAGTGAAACGGCGTAGGACCTCATTCCTTACTGTCCATGATGAGCGTAATCGGGTTATGATCCGATAGAGACCTCAAAAGACACTCTTGATAAAGCTAATTTAACTTATCAAGAACACCTGGAGCCACTAAAAATCTATCCAGTCGACTGTAACTAGCCACTTCCCTATTATTACATCAAGTAAATGCTTTTCCATTCATAGACAAATCAATCAACTTGATCTCCGATGTAAAATCAAAAAACTGGCTTACAGCTCTTTCATTGGTGGGTTCCCTTAGCTGTTCCTCTTTACTTAGAACAATGTTCAAATCTCCTCCCAACACTCAAGGAATTTCATAATAGTTTATGAGAGCAGATAATTCCTCCCATAGTGATTATCTTTCGTCATCACAATTTGGGGCATAAATATTTCCAAGCCCCCAAGTATCATTACAGCCACTGATTTTCCCATCATTAAGATGAATCGTTTACCAATAAATAATTTTTCAAGGTAAAGTAATCCTCATCCCAACAACATAACAACCCACCTGCTGAGTCAACAAAATCAAAGGACAACCATTTGACTCGTCTATAACCCCATAATTGTATAACACATCTGTGTTGCATTACGCCCATCTTAGTTTATTGCAACAGAAAATATTTCAATTTATGCCTGAAGATAAGACTCTTAAGAACCCGACATTTCTCTGACCTTCCTATACCGTTAATATTCCTAAAGATATATAGCATTTAAAAAGAAAAACATACAGAGAAAGAAGATAAACCTTAAAAGGTGAAGTCCACACCCCTTATTTGTTGATCACCTTGCATATTAACAAAGGATTCAGTATTTTGATGAGAAAGGCGAAAAAAGAAAACATCATCGAAGCTATTACCATTGGTGAAGAAGAACTTACAATTTCTCACCCCCAATTTGCCGATGATATAGTAATTTTTTGTGAACCCTCTCTTGATAATTTATTTAATGCTAAACATATTTGAGATGTTTCCAAGCAATTTCGAGTCTCAAAATCAACCTTAATAAAAGCTGCTTGTATGGGGTGGGTTTGGAGCAAAAACTGGTTAAGGAATGGGCAGATAGAATCTCTTGCGAGGTTGGACAATCACCAACCACCTATTTGGGACTTCTTCTTAAAATGTGGTAGCCTATTATGGATAAATTTGAAGCTAAACTTTCAACATGGAAAGCTGGTTATTTATTTATGGGAGGTAGACTTACACTTTTAAAATCTGTTTTTGGTAGTCTTCTTATCTTTTTCATGTCTCTTTTTCATATTTCAGTTGGTATAAGAGAAAAACTTGATAAAATTTAAAGGCGATTTCTTTAGGTTGGCTTTGAAACCAAGGAGAAAATACACCTCTTTCATTGGATACTGTTTGTCTTCATAAAGACCTTGGTGGTCTTGGGGTAGTCAATTTGAATATTAAAAATCGAGCTCTTCTCAATTAATGGATTTAAGGTTCAGGAATGAGTTAGGCAACCTATGGATAAGGGTTATAGTAGGAAGAATGGGTTGTCATGCTACGAGTCTTCTCTTTATGGCCAAAAGCTCTAGAATGATTTCGGATATATAACATCACCAAACCTCTCTTTCATCATGATAGCAACATCTAATTCATTCAAAATAGTTTTGGGCTGTTGGTTGGAAATGGGGAAAAAATTAGCTTTTGGCATGCTCAATGGATTGATGAAATTCTTTTAAGGATGGCTTTTCCAAGAATTTATGCCTTGGCTACTAATAAAAATGGAATGATCAACAAATATGGTGAGTGTGATGACAAGTGGCAGTGGTGTATTGAGTTAAGGTGGAGGCTTTTTAGGTGGGAACTTGATGAATGGGAAACACTTCATCTCCTCTTTAGCGAGCAAGTGGTAGGTAGAGATTTTAATGATAAATTGATTTGGAAACATACCCCAAGTGGGTGTTACACAATTAAGTCCTACTTTGATAGTATTTTGGAGATAAGTAATCAAAGTGAACATCACTAGAAGGACCTATAGAGAGGACTTGTCCCACTTAAAGTTGAATCTTTCTGTTGGCTTGCTTTTAAAGGTAAGATTGGTATTCGGGAAATGTTATGGAAAAGATACCTTATTAGAGTTAAGGCCACAAGTTGTCTTCTTCATATAAAGGACTGTGAATCTATTAGTCATCTTTTCTTGTGCTGCATGGAAACTTGGTCTTTGTGGAGTTTATGGGTCAAAGATTGGGGGTTTAATTGGATCATGCATAAAGACCACCTCATTAACTTTCTTACTTGGAACGAGGTAGCCAATCTTATTGAAAATAGAGAAGTTTGGGAAACGGCTTTCCCTGCTATCTTGTGGACCATATGGTTGGATCATAATGATGTTTGCTTTAATGGGAAGCTGTGGGACAGACATCATATTTTTGATTTGGTCAAGCTACATATTGTTTGGTCGATTCATGCTAAATGGTCATGTCTGAATTTATCTATTATGGATCTTGAGAGGTTTCCAAACACTACAGTCATTCCCTCTAAGCCAAGAAAAGTTAAACCAAATTTCATGTGGTAGCCTCTAGCTTGTGGTGCTTTAAAGTTTAATACCAATGGTGCATCGAGCAATAATCCGAGGGAAGCAAGCATTGGAGGCATTTTAAGAGATGAGAACGACCACATTTTAATTCTCTTTTCTTTATCCGTGGGGGTCGTGGATGCTAACTCAGCTGGGGTTAAGGCTATATGGAAAGCCCTTCAAATGTTTGCTGCTTCGAGATGGGCATCCGTCAAAGTTATTTTTCAAAGTGACTCGACTAATGCTATTAAGTGGGTGCCTGCTTCGTGGAATCCAAGATCTATCATTATTCAAATTGAGTACTTCAAGGCTACGATAAATAGTTGGAAAATTGTCAAAATCCCTATGTCAACAAATGATGTTGCAGACTTGTTTACTAAAGCAGTAGTTCAATGCCAAACTTGCTTTCTTTGGATTTTGCTTGAATCCTCCAATGAAGAGTAATCCAGGGTTGCTTGGTGATGTCAGGTTTTGTAGGAACCCATGGTTGATGGGGCAAACAGTTATGTTGTGACGATTGGGGGTTTTTTATGGATGCAAAGTATCCTTTCAATTGAAGTGCACAATGTACAAAGGAGTTCAATTTTTGGGTTTGTATATGCTATGAATGAATGTGCATGCTATACAGGGGTTTTTTGTTGTTTTGTATGGTTGATCCTTTCTGGTGCTTGTTGGGAGTTTGTAAATTTTCATCGGTGATATTATCGACAAATCAGTCGGTAAACTTATCAATATCTTAAGCGACTTGACCACATTACTGACCACACACTCTATTAGGCAACGGTTGGTAAAGTCCAGTAAATCATTACCAATGAAATAAGTCCGTTGAAAATGCTCACACCATCTTACTGTTCATGCGCACCTTTGTTTTATCGATGGAATACTGACGGATCATATTCCATCAACATTTTTCGTTGGTTTTCCATCAGTAATCGGTATTTTTAGCATTTTAGTTTTGTCGATAATCTGTAGGTAATGTTCGGCAAAATTTACCAACAAAAAAATTCTATCGGTAAAACATATTTTTTTTGTTGTGATTCTTATAATTAACGGTTGACTAATTATCATTATTCAAAATATTTTTTATCATTTTTTATATCATGGGATGCTAATGTATAGAGAGAAAATGTCACTTGATCATATTATCATGTTATATCAACATATCACATGATTATCTACTATAACATATTAATATACCACATTAGCAGCACATGACATAAAATAACAAATCACATTTTGACTAACGCATTAGTCAACTATTAGGTATAAGGACTTATATATTAGACTAAAATAAAAATACAAAAACTTTTTTTATAATGAGAAAATAAAAAAACTTGATTGAATGTGCCATAAAAATAATGACTCATCATTTGAATTTTTTTTTGAATAATTCAAAAGATTTTTTAGATATTATACCTATAAGAAACTAGCTTTTCAATAACATTTACAATATTTTTGGAAGGAAATGGAGTGGAGGAAAAATATTGCTTTTTTCTTTTTCTTTTTTTCGTTTTGTAGAAGAGAAATAAGAGGAGAAAAAGAAACTTAATGAATTTACACAATTGTTTTTTCTCTTATAAATATATTCTTTTCAAATTGAGCGGAAAATACTCTTTTCACTTAAATTTATCATTTTATTTACAATTATGCCTATAATCACCTTTTAATTTCCTTCTTTTTTTATTTTTTGTACTAAACACACACACCAAAAAATAAATAAAGCTTTCCTTCCTCTTTTTCATTTGTTTTCTTTCCTTCGACTTCCCTTCCTTCCTACCAAACATAGTATTAAGTAATTAGATTTCTTTTCTCTTTTTTTTTTCCCTTTGAAATCATAATTTAATAATTACAAACCATATAACTTAGTTTTAAATGAAAGTAGAAAAATAATTATTTAATTAAATATTGGGTTTGGACTCAGCCTTCTAATTCTAGGCTCAACACAAAACTTCTTCTATTACTTATTCTTTAGCTCTTTCATCCCTACTGTGTCCCAAAATAGACAATATATGGGGTGAATGTAATATTTTTATTGTTAATTTTTTCATCACTTTTTGATTATTTTATTTCAAATTAATATATTAATACAACAACATAATTTTTTTTAGTAAACGTTTGTGATATATATCCAATTAATGGCCAAGGCATAGCCTAACAAATAACTACGTGTATTCGATCATATGTACATGTCGATTTAAATTGACAACCTAAAACTTCAATTTGCTTCCCAAACTTAACCATAAAACTAATTACAAACAAGATAAATAACAAATTTATATTAAATACAACTCGTGAGTGTCATGGACCCACATTTTTAACCCAAAGACATGTTTGATAAATGATGAAAAACTCATGTTTATATACCAAAAACTCACCACATTTCTTACTGATGTGGGATCCGTGACATTTTATCCCATTCAATTGTGCAATGTCCTTATTGCATTGGCTCTTTACCCAAAAAGGAAAAAGGCTCTTACATTAGTCTGAGTTTGCTTTGATACCACTTGTCACGGGCCCATCTTTCCAACCCAAAAGACTTGCCTAATAGGTGGTGTAAGGTCTATATTTATATACTCAAGACTCATCCTATCTCTTATTAATGTAGAATCTATGACATTTGTTGTCGAAAATTGAAGTTGATAAACTACTTAAATAAGTTTGAGGTGTGATACACTGTCCTTAAGGATAATTTTCGTCCCTTCAGAGTATAAAACTAGGTGCAAAAGGATTAAAATGATTATTGCCCAAGATTCAACAAAATTTTCCTAAATAGTTTGCACAAACTATCAAAGATACAAGAGCAGTATAAAACTAAAGAAAGAAAGAACCCAACAAATTGAAAAGGTAGGTTAAGGAGAAATGAGGAAAAAGAAAAAAATTGATTTTCGGTGTGTTGAGAATGAACGTGGAGTATGGTATTTATGGGGAAGGAATAGTTGTTATGTGAGATATTTGAGGATAGAGAATCAATTAAAAATCAAGAAATAAACATTTAAAATATGATTCTGTAATAGTTTAAATATCAGATTTTAAAAAAAGATAATGACAGAATATATTTAAAATATCTTAACTGCCAAAATCTGAATATAAAATACATATAGCCACCAAGGTACAAAAAAATCACTTATTCTAACCTTCGTGTATAGTCGCGAGTAGAGGGGATGGGAAATTCGCATTTTCTCAAGACTTGGCTCGATCTCGTGTACGTGTGAGACCACTTTCTTTTCTAGCTTTCAACAAGCTCGTAATAAATGTGCTTATATAAAGATCTAACATCTTTTGTACCTAGGCAATGTGGGATAGAAACCTTATGAGATATCACTATATATCTAACAATCCCCCACATATTTCATAAAAGTGGCCCCACTCTACACTTATATAGGTGATTTTATCAAGTGTATATTGCAGTTTAATACATTACCTATAAGGAATATGAAATTTATTAAGAGTTTAACTCAACTCCTCATTCATTGTAGTCTTACATTATTTGCACACCACATAAGAGATAATAATTTTAATAGTACATCAAGTTATCAACGAATAACTTATTATTTCCCATACGAACCAAATTCACGGGATCGCCACTCACATAGGTTAGGTTGCCATTATTATTGATTTTTCTCAATTGGCTTACATCCCATCCCGCTCAATTTATTATTAATTAATTTTCTTCCCAAGGGTTTAGTCAGAGCATTGGCCAAATTCAGTTTTAACTTTACAAAATTAATGGGCATAATTTAATCTCTAAATAGCTACTTTTTCAAATCATGTCTTAAATGAATGTGTCTATTCTTACCATTGAAAGTTTTATTCTTTGCAGTGGCTATTGTTGCTTGACAATCACAACGCATAGACATAGAAGGTGTTGGTTTCATTCTCAAAGGAATAACTGTTAAGAGGTTTCTTAACCACTCAACCTCATTGCCAGCCAACTCCAAAGCTATAAATTCTGATTCCATTGTAGATTTAGTAATTATTATTTGTTTGGTTGATTTTCAAGTTACAACATCCCAACCAAAGGTGAATACATAACCACTTGTGGATTTTGTCTCATCTAAGTCTAAAATTCAGTTAGTATCATTGTATCCTTCTAATACAACGAGAAATCTAGTATATAAAATATCATAGTTTATGGTACCCCTCAAATATTTCATTACTTTGCTGAAGGCAGTCTAATGATCTCGATTGAGACTTTGTATATATCTATTCAGTTTACACATAACATAAGCTATATTAGGTCGAGTATAATTCATCAAATGCATTAAACTCCCAATAATCTGAGCATACTTAAATTGAGCCACACTTTCACCTTTATTTTTCTTTAATTGGATATTAGCATCATTAAGAGTACTTATAGGTGTAACATTACCCAAACTTTTTAAGTAATCTTTCAACATAATGCTCTTATGTTAGCATAAGGTCACTATCACATCTTATGATTTTAGCACCCCAAATAACATTGGCTTCTCCCAAATCTTTCATATCAAATTTAAAAGTTAAAAACCATTTTGTTTTACTGACAACATCAATGCACGTAAAAAAAATAAGCATTTTATCAACATATAAGCTTATAATCACATATTTACTATCAATAGTTTTTGTGTACACACGTTTATCAATTCTAAAAGTAAAAAATCCATTACTAATAAGAACTTGATCAAAATTCTCATGCCATTGTTTTGGTGCTTGTTTTAAGCCATATAAAGATTTAATCAATTTACAAACATTGTTTTCTTGACCAGGAAGAACAATATAATACCCCGTACTTTGATATGGTGACTAATAAAAACTTACTGGATGCCAATTGAGGTTAATTATGATGTTTAGAAATGATGAAAGATGAAAGGAATAGTTTGTGATAAAATATTCTACACATGAGAAAAATAATAAAAAAATAATGATATTTTTATCGGAGAAGAATTTGTGAGATAAAAAGTGATTCGGAAGTCAATCGAGGCCTAATAAGGTATTTTGGGTACCAAGAGGACAAGAGAAGATAAGAGGAAATTTTTGAAATAAAATAATATTAAAATATTAATATTTTATTCAGTGTCAAAATTTTCCATGAAGAAGGAGTATATGATCAATCTAAGTGAGGGAGAAGAAGAATGAGAGAATTTTGGAGAAAAATGACGTTAATGGGGCTGCGTGTCTTTATTAAGTAAAAATAGCGCGGGCAAATAAATATTTTAAATATTATGGGGACACCACAGTGGAGTAGAAACTTCATACTTTGTTTGTACATGTGTAGAAGAAGATAATAGAAGGAAGTTGGAGTTAAATGAGTGTTGGGAGGACTAAATTAAAATGGAAAGAAACAAAAAGGGCAAAACGATAATTTTACACAAAGCTTGGTCAAAGCTTCCAAAGGAAGCTTTGACTCTCATCCTTATCAGCCCAAAACAGTCCTCATCTCCTTCAGCAAGATGTTTCTTCTTCATTCTTGAAGCTTCCAACTCCATTCTCTCATTTTCCCATGAAAACTTAATTTTCTTTTATTTTCTTTCCTTGTTTTCTTTCCATTGCCTTTCTCTTCTTACTTCTTTCCTCTCCCAACTGCTTGTGCACCAAAGTTACAACTTCTAACCCTAATTTTCAGAACACCTAAACCCTAGGAGGAGAAGAAAGAAAAAGAGAGAAAGGAAGAAAAAGCTTGGTTTTGGTGATTCAAGCAAGGAACGGTAAGAATCTTGTTTTTTGCTTGAGTAGTTTTTGAAAATGAGTTAGTGACTTAGAGAAATGTCTTGTGGCAGCAAAGATTGGCTTGATTGGAGAAAAATTGGTAACATGTAAGCCAATAAACCCATGGTACATGAAGGACTCAAAGTGGAAAAGGAAAACGGTAAGCATAACACTATGTTTTAAAGCCTACGGTTAGTTGAATATTGTGAAAAATTATGGTTGTTGAAAGGATTTATTTGCCTAAGCTAGTTGAAAATTATTAAGATTGTATGGCATGGTGTTTGAAAGAAATGAAAAAGGAATATTGTGGATGGAGGACTGAGAAACAAAGTATTGAAAGTTAGATAGATAACAATGCATGTAAACTAGGAAATAATGGAGTGAAAGTGAGAATGATTGTTGCTGCCGTATATGTGGATTATGTGTGGAAATATAAGATAGATTTGGGTGGAAATTATTTAGAAAGGTTGAAGTAGACACGTGACATCATAATTAAGTTGCCGGTGATATAATCGAAGGAATTTCGTAAGCAATGATATAAGTAATTTTGGTAAAACTGTATTAAGATGTGAGTTAATTGAAGATGGTTTCATGATAGGATGAAAAACATAAATTTGAGTAAGGATTAATTGATTGAAGTGCTGCCCATATACATATGTAATTAAATATATTGAGTTCGTATTATTGTTAGGAAATGCAAAGATAAGGTTAGAGTACTGTGGTGGCGTGCTGGAGTAAATAACGAGCGACCGACTAGTGAAAATAGTTAGAGACACTTCTGATCAAATAACGATGTAATATCCCGCTATAGTAAGGTGAGTGAACTTGCATTTCAAAATGATTTTGGGAATGTGAATGTATTGCACAAAACATTGGTTGATTTTATCCAACTTTTCTTAAATGGGTGCCTTAGGAACAAGCCTTTGAAAATTTATCTTTATATTGTGAAATGTGATTGTTATTGATTCATGCACTATTTCATTATGATGATATATATATATATATATATATATATATATATGTTGTACATGATAGTTGATATTGTGTATGATGACTATAACCGTTTGTGTGCACGATGTGGGAGGATGCACATGCCGGTGATGATGGCGGTGTGGGAGATGGATGATGATAGTGCCCGTGTGCACGATGTGGGGGGATGTACATGATGGCACTGATTGTGCACGATGTGGGGGGATGTACATGAGCCGGGTGTGATTATGCTGATATTGGTGTTATCTATGCATTTATATATATACATCTATGTTTATGAAATCAAAGTTCATGAGTAAGGTATATGGTTTTGCATATGTGAATCTTGCATGTTGAACTTTGAAAGTTGCTAAGTATTGTCAAATTGGTGTTCATTGCAACAAGGAATTTGGCTGTAGCGAAATGGATTCTCGCTGCTGCCAGAAACTCTCTGTGGTGGTGCAGTACTGTCAATTTGACAGCGATTTTGGCTACCTTTCGATTAGAACTGGGCAAAGTAGTAAACACTAAAGTCGTAGCCCTGCCTCTTAGCTTTCTAATGACCTAACAAGCATGTCAATTAGACCCATGTACTGGAAGATATGCTTGAGAAACTGAACCGTATGCAAACCGAGAATGCCTTTTGCTGCAGTGAGAATGAAACTTTCTGTTTCGCTTAGCATTTGGCTGGTTTTTGCCATATTTTTCACTTCTCCAATTTCATGTTGAATATGAATTCCCTATCGTCACATGATTTAATGACCAAGGGTTCAATTGAGGGTTTTAATAAGGACTTAAGCTAAAGTGCATCGTTTTCAAATAAGTGCATTATGATTTCAAACTTTTCCTTATTATATTGCTTGTTCCCTTCCTATGTTCACTCACTGAGATTATACTTATGGTTTCAACTTCATGTTTTCAGATTCAGTGGTGGTTGATACGTAGATTGAGGTGTCGGTGTACCCCCATCCCTTGGGTAGGTATCTTGAGACTCAGTAGTCATATCTCCCCATCCAGAGTCACTCCGTTGACGGTCAAAGTCTTTGTATATGTTTCATCTAAATTTGCAAAGATATATTGACAACTATTTATGTATGATTTGAATTATGATGCTAATGTGAGCATTCACTTGGGTTTTATGAGTTGCGTTGGAGAAATCGGCATTTGAACACTATTAAGTACATATCTTAAAAAAATATGCTAGATAGATGGGTTAATATACAAGTGCATATTGAGAGGCTTGCTTGGGCCTAGTGGGCTATGCCTATGGGTCCTTGCGTCGGTCACGGCCCTGGAACTGGGCTGTGACAAAGGTGGTATTAGAGCTCTAGGTTTAGTTGAATCCTAAGGATTCCTGTGTGATCAGCGGAGTTATTGGAGTCCGTGTAGAGTCTTGTCCTTGGATTATGGGTGCACAACACAAGTCAAAGACAAGAGGCTACATAGGGCCCTACCTTATTAGAAACCTACCTATTCTTATGAGCTATTAATGGCTAAGTAAATTATGCTTGGTGGCGCATAGGTTTGGAGGCGCACTTGTTGCACGCTCCATGTCTAGAAGGGACGGTAGTCTTGACACCCCTCATAGTTCTAGTGAGGGATCGCTAGATTCCACTGCTCGAAGTCGATATATGCTGAGGGTGTAAGTGTAACAAGTAACTTGACTCGATTTCTGAGTGGATCGATTTCTCCGAAAGGTAAACCATTATTTAAGAGCTTGAGGAGTCTCGCAAGATTGGTGCGTAATGAAATCGATTCGATGAAAAAGAATACGAACAAGATGGGAAAAAGGACGATCAGAAATTATCATTCTAGGAAGGTATCTGTATCTATTGTTCGACATTTCCCTCCGTGTTGTGGAAGATGTGTTGCACCTGTTAGTAAAGAGGAATTTGATAGGCAGCAACAAGTTCAGATTAAGGATGAAATGGGAAATTCTCAAGAAGAAGAGAAAGACCCCGTAAGAGGATTCATCAAAATGCCTGGATCGAGGCGACGAGGATCCTAAAGACACATAATATTTTCATTAAAGTTCACATCACTTTAAGTCTAGACAGATGCAGTGTAAGGGAAATAGTAGTAGTTATTTGTACAAATGAGTTAAATGCTGGCTTTTATTTTGTTTGGCTTAAATGGATTATGAAGTAGTTGTTTAAAGACTTGATGCATATTGAAGTCCTTTGATACGATAGAGATATATTAGCAATATAATGATTGAGGGAGGATTTTCACCTTATTGGCATCATTGGTCGCCTCGGATAATTATTATAGATTGACGTAGCAAGTCATTAATGGTACAAGCAACTATAAGACCTGACAAATGATTACCAATTAATCGTGGAAAGGTGAAATTTGAAATTCTAGTTGCAATTACAACTCAGAAGGATATGGGAAAAATCAATGAGGCTATAGCTGACACTTAAAATGGATGATGTGATTAAGTCAAGGATTGTAATTTAAGCATGGAAGGGATTACAAAATGATGCCATGACATTATGAGGTAATAATTGGGCACAAATATAGCCAATGGAGTTAAATTATGGAGCTTGGGAGAAAGTGAATCTTGAAATTTAATAAAGGTTGTGAATGTAAAATGTGGAGAAAGATGAACTATTTTCATAGTTATTTGTACTGAAAGTCCACAAAACTATTTGAGTTACAAGACAAGAAAGACAAATAACTATGAATGTTAAGGAATTGTGGAATGTCATAAATGGTGAATAATTTTGTGTGTGGTATTTTATATTGAGAATTTGATGCACAATATGGCAAGATTGTCTTAAGGTGAGACTTATTAGTTGAAGATAAATGTTAAAAGATAAAATAAGTTTGAAAATATTGACTCGGCTTAGTGCATATGATAAGCAAAAGAGAAGATACGCATAGTCATGAAAATTATGGGATAGGCCTGGAGAAAAACCAAATGGTTGAGTTTGATCTCTGTAGTAACTTTAAAGATGGAAGAACTTATTCGTGAAAGAAACTTCCAACAGCCATAGTGCTGCAACACTAACTCTTTGGCACTGCAGTGTTGAAACTATCCCATGTTTAGCAGCCACGACGCTGCAGCACTGATTGTCCAGCGTCGCAGCGCTAGGGACACCTCATGTCTAGGATGCATGAGCAAGATGAGAGTGGCATGATAATGTGCTTACAAGTTGAATTATGGTCATTGGTCATTGAGCTTTGTTATTTGGGAGTTTTAAATGTTCCGGAGAATGTTTACATGAATGAATTGAAAAGTTTCTTTATCACCTTGTATATGGGCATATAATTAAAAGAGAACTTGAAAGATTCTTGAGAGATAAGATACCATATGAAGTATTAAGATTGATAATATGTTGACCGAAGGCAAATCTTAAGAAATAAAGGAGACAAAAGATTAAGCCTTGTTAAAGGCTAAGGAAAAAGTGAGCGAAGAGTTAGATGAATATATGAGAGATGGGTAAGGGATGTCAATACCAAGTAATGAAAGTGTGAATGAAGGATTACAAGGGTGGTATAACAAATGGGTTTATCCAGAATGTCGTTATGGGAATTTGCAATTCTTATCTTGACTTAGCTAAATGAAAAGGAATAGTAACAATGCAAGGCCAATTGTGTGGCACACTAGAAACTTATGAAGACAATTTGGGGATTGAATGGACGAATATGTATTTATATATCTTTAAGAATAAGTGCATGTCTATAGAACAACATGCTCGGGATGTTAAGGAGCACATAAGAGACTAAGTGTTTTGGGAATTCACAAACCTCTTTGAGAAGGAATTGCCAATCATACACAGTAAGTATAAAATGTGGGATTTTTTAAACTTGCTGAGGAGCCTAACAGCTAAGTCACTGGTTAAGTAATCACATACGGTGAGGCATGAGTTTAAGATAGGTATCCTCAAGGAAATACTCAAGAGTAGTTCTGCTATGGATCTTGTGAAAGCAAGCATTAAGTTATGTAGTTACAAAGAAAAAGCCGTAAGCTAAAAGTGAGATTCGTATTGACATTGAAAAAAATACTTAAGGAGAACCTTGTTTCAAGTCTTGCAGTTTCAAATACAAACTACGGATTGGTTCGGGGAGAATGATGTCATATTAGTATGAAAGAATAGGACAAAGGATGACTGCAAATAATCTGGATAATGAAATTCGATTATGAAAACTTTTTAAGGTAGTATGGAAATTGGAATTCGAAAATGCTTAAGGCATGCACGATTCGAATGAGTCTAAATTTTAAGTGATTCATTAAAGTCAACATGCAATAAGGATGTAATGTATATATTAGAGGTATGAAGAATAATTGAGAAATAAGGATGACTTTTAGAGATTGTGGTATTACATAAGATGCAATGATCAAGTAAGAGATAAATATTTGAAGGATCAATGAGGTTATAAAGCATATACAAATACCGGATTGCAATTTAATGAAAATGACATTTGACGAGTGAGATGTGACTAATGACATTGTGATGCAAGGATATATAGTATAATGATACTTAAGCATATAATCAGAAAGGATAAGAAAGGAGTATAGGCATGTACATGATGTGAAGTTATGCATAGGCATAATGAGAATTCGTATGGATTATGTAAGAAGTAACTTGTGGTAAGACGCAAGTGGAATGGTGATTTAAACATATAAAAAGGGTAATCTGAAATGGATTATACCCCAATGTTTATAGATTAAACATGAGAATTATTATATCGAATTTTGGTTATGGATGGGAAACAAATAAAAGGAAACTTAGTCCGAAGGCACTTGAACACAAAGATCCTTACACATAATGAGGAATGTTGACATTTAGAAGTGCGTGTACATACCTATGTGTGGAATTGATGACGTGACCAACTAAGATGAAGAACTATTTTTATAGATTCGAGATTTGAACTTCATGTATTGATGAGTTGTATAAATAGTACACCAGCAAGAAGTCCCAATAGATATGGGCAAGATAAACCTGGAATATGTAGAAATAATTAAAGGCATTAACCTTCCACAACATTGAGACTATGTACATAAATGAATATGGCATGTTTATAATGCTGTAGGCTACATAATAGTGTATGGGGATAAGATAAATGAATCAATGTCGTGAAGTTTGGCAAGGAGCGAAATAATAAGATGGTGATTAGGCATACATAAGTAAGTATAATATGTGATTGAAATTGGTACGATTGAGATAGAGTTATGGTTCAAATTTAATGATAATGATAAAGGCATACTCAACATCTTAAAATGAGAGATAATGATCGTGAAGACTACCATCGATTTGATTCTAAAGGATGATAACAGACATAAGTGAGGCATTCTAGTCGAATTGGAGGTAAATGAGGTGAATGAATGATTGGAGGTTTGACAAGAATCAAAATAAAGATATGTTTGAGGTTAGTGACGGAATTAAAGGCATACTTGGGATCTTAGTGATAAGAAAGAATAATTGAGAAGGGTACCGTGGTTTTGACTCAAAGATGATAATAGATATAAGATACGTACCCTAATCTTGTAAAGTGTTCTAGTCAAATTGAAGGTAATGAAGTTCATAAATCAAAATTCCTTATGAAGAAGGAAAAAGGAATAAGATCATAGAGAGAGATTGATGACTCGACACCGACGTGAATTCGAGGACGAATTCTATTTAAGTTGGGGAGACTATAATATCCCGTACTTTGATATGGTGACTAATAAAAACTTACTAGATGCCAATTGAGGTTAATTATGATGTTTAGAAATGATGAAAGATGAAAAGAATAGTTTGGGATAAAATATTCTACATACGAGGAAATAATAATAAAATAATGATATTTTTATCAAAAAAGAATTTGTGAGATAAAAAGTGATTCGGAAGTTAATCGAGGCCTAATAAGGTATTTTGGGTACCAAGGGGACAAGAGGAAATTTTTGGAATAAAATAATATTTTATTAATAAAATAATATTTTATTAATAAAATAATATTAAAATATTAATATTTTATTCAGTGTCAAAATTTTCCATGAAGAAGGAGTATATGGTCAATCTAAGTGAGGGAGAAGAAGAATGAGAGAATTTTGGAGAAAAATGACGTTAATGGGGCCGCGTATCTTTATTACGTAAAGATAGCGCGAGCAAATAAATATTTTAAATATTATGGGGACACCGCATTGGAGTACAAACTTTATACTTTATTTGTACATGTATAGAAGAAGATAATAGAAGGAATTTGGAGTTAAATAAGTGTTGGGAGGACTAAATTAAAATGGAAAAAAACAAAAAAGGTAAAACGATAATTTTACACAAAGCTTGGTCAAAGCTTCCAAAGGAAGCTTTGACTCTCATCCTTATCAGCCCAAAACAGTCCTCATCTCCTCCAGCAAGATGTTTCTTCTTCATTCTTGAAGCTTCCAATGCCATTCTCTCATTTTCCCATGAAAACTTAATTTTCTTTCATTTTCTTTCCTTGTTTTCTTTCCATTTCCTTTCTCTTCTTGCTTCTTTCCTCTCCCAACTGCTTGTGCACCAAAGTTACAACTTCTAACCCCAATTTTCAGCACACCTAAACCCTCGGAGGAGAAGAAAGAAAAAGAGAGAAAGGAGGAAAAACTTGGTTTTGGTGATTCAAGCAATGAACGGTAAAGATTCTTGTTTTTGGCTTGAGTAGTTTTTGAAAATAAGTTAGTGACTTAGAGAAATGTCTTGTGGCAACAAAGATTGGCTTGATTGGAGAAAAATTGGTAACATGTAAGCCAATAAACCCATGGGTACATGAATGTCTCAAAGTGGAAAAGGAAAACGGTAAGCATAACACTATGTTTTAAAGCCTACGGTTAGTTGAATATTGTGAGGAATTATGGTTGTTGAAAGGATTTATTTGCCTAAGCTAGTTGAAAATTATTAAGATTGTATGGCATGTGGTTTGAAAGAAATGAAAAAGGAATATTGTGGATGGAGGATTGAGAAACAAAGTATTGAAAATTAGATAGATAACAATGCATGTAAACTAGGAAATAATCGAGTGAAAGTGAGAATGATTGTTGTTGCCATATATGTGGATTATGTGTGGAAATATAAGATAGATTTGGGTGGAAATTATTTAGAAAGGTTCAAGTAGATACGTGACATCATAATTAAGTTGCCGGTGATATAATCTAAGGAATTTCGTAAGTAATGATATAAGTAATTTTGGTAAAAATGTATTAAGATGTGAGTTAATTGAAGATGGTTTCATGATAGGATGAAAAACATAAATTTGAGTAAGGATTAATTGATTGAAGTGCTGCCCATATACATATGTAATTAAATATATTGAGTTCGTATTATTGTTAGGAAGTGCAAAGATAAGGTTAGAGTATTATGGTGGCATGTTGGAGTAAATAACGAGCGACCGACTAGTGAAAATAGTTAGAGACACCTTCAATCAAATAGCGATGTAATATCCCGCTATAGTAAGGTGAGTGAACTTGCATTTCAAAATGATTTTGGGAATATGAATGTATTGCACAAAACGTTGGTTAATTTTATCCAACTTTTCTTAAACGGGTGCCTTGGGAACAAGCCTTTGAAAATTTGTCTTTATATTGTGAAATGTGGTTGTTATTGATTCATGCACTATTTCATTATGATGATATATATATATATATATATATATATATATATATATGTTGTGCATGATAGTTGATATTGTGTATGATGACTATAACCGTGTGTGTGCACGATGTGGGGGGATGCACATGCCGGTGATGATGGCGGTGTAGGAGATGGATGATGATAGTGCCCGTGTGCACGATGTGGGGGGATGTACACGATGACACTGATTGTGCACGATGTGAGAGGATGCACATGATGGCGCCGGCTATGTGCACGATGTGGGGGTATGTACATGAGCCAGGTGTGATTATGCTAATATTGGTGTTATCTATGCATTTATATATATACATCCATGTTTATGAAATCAAAGTTCATGAGTATGGTATATGGTTTTGCATATGTGAATCTTGCATGTTGAACTTTGAAAGTTGCTAAGTATTGTCAAATTGGTGTTCATTGCAACAAGGAATTTGGCTATAGCGAAATGGATTCTCACTGTCGTTAGAAACTCTCGATACTGGTGCAGTACTATCACTTGGACAGCGATTTTGACCACCCTTTGATCAGAACTAGGCAAAGTAGTAAACACTAAAGTTGTAGCCCTGCCTCTTAGCTTTCTAATGACTCAACAAGCATGTCAATTGGACTCATGTAGTGGAAGATATGATTGAAAAACTGAACTCTATGCAAACTGAGAATGCCTTTTGCTACAGCGAGAATGAAACTTTCTGTTTCGCTTAGCATTTGGCTGGTTTTTACCATATTTTCCACTTCTCCAATTTCATGTTGAATATGAATTCCCTATCGTCGCATAATTTAGCGACCAAGGGTTCAATTGTGGGTTTTAATAAGGACTTAAGCTAAAGTGCATCGTTTTCAATTAAGTGCATTATGATTTCAAACTTTTTCTTATTATATTACTTGTTCCCTTCCTATGTTCACTCACTGAGTTTATACTCACATTTTCAACCTCATGTTTTCAGATTCAGTGGTGGTTGATACGTAGATTAAGGTGTTCGCGTACCCCCATCCTTTAGGTAGGTATCTTGACACTCATTAGTCATATCTCCCCATCCAGAGTCACTCCGCTGATGGTCAAAGTCTTTGTATATGTTTCATGTGAATTTGCAAAGATATATTGACAACTATTTATGTATGATTTGAATTATGATGCTAATGTGAGCATTCACTTGGGTTTTATGAGTTGCGTTGGAGAAATCGGTATTTGAACACTATTAAGTACAAATCTTAAAGAAATATGCTAGATAGATGGGTTAATATACAAGTGCATATTGAGAGGTTTGCTTGGGCCTAGTGGGCTATGCCTATTAGGTCCTTGCTCCGGTCACAGCCCATATCCTTGCCATCTATCATGTCCCAGCAATAGAAGTTTCCAATCATGAACTTCTGTTTCTTGACATCTTTAGTGGTAAATTTGGCAACCATCTAATCCCATATTTGCTTTGTTTCTTTGTGAGAACTGTAAGCATTAAATATCTTATAAGAAAGCATGCTAATAATTGTATGCCTGCATACCTTATTTAATTGTGTATATTATTCCAACATGTTGACATTGTCTGGCTTGAAATCGCTTAATGCAAAAGCCATTCCATGAACATCAAGGGTGGAAAAGATCCTTCCTTTCCACTTTTTGAAATTATTGCCATCAAACACCTCGATTTTGAATATGTTAGGAAACGGTTTTGCATATGACATTGAGGGTATGGCAGGAATGGACAAGGCAGCATGAGTGGTGAAGGTATTAGCAACATTTACAATAGTGGCAGCGGTTGTCGAGGTAGAACCATTGATAGTGGTGGTGGAAGCAACGACAATAGCAGCAACATTATTGGTATGAGAATCCATTATTCTAAAGATTGTTGTTGAAAATTGAAGTTGATAAACTATTCAAATAAGTTTGAGGCATGATACATTGTCCTTAAGGATAATTTTCACCTTTCGAAGTATGAAACTCAACACAAAAAGATTAAAGCGATTATCCCCAAGATTCAATAAACTCTTCCTAAATAGTTTGCATAAACTATCAGAGATATAAAAGCAACATAAAATTAATGGAAGAAAGAACCCAACAAATTAAAGAGGTTGGTTGAGTAAAGAAAAGGAATAAGAGAAAATTGATTTTTGGTGTGTTGAGAATAAAAGTGGAGCATGATATTTATAGGGAAGGAACGGTTGTTTGGTGTGATGTTTGAGGATAGAAAATCAATTGAAAATCAGGAAATAAATGTTTAAAATTTGGAGCTGAATATAAAAAATATATAACCACTAAGGTACAAAAATATCACTTGTGTTTAGCCCTCGCATACACTCGGGCGTAGGGGGGAATCCGCATTTTTTCAAGGCTTGTTCTATCTTGTGTGCGTACGAGATCACTTTCTTTCTAGCTTTCAACAAGTCCATAATGAGTTTGCTTATATAAAACACTAACATCTTTTGTACTTAGGCAATGTGGGATAGAAATCTTATGAGATATCACTGTTTGGCCTTATCTCGTGTATGTACGAGACCACTTTATTTTCTAGCTTTCAATAAGCCCATAATGAGTTTGCTTATATAAAACACTAACATCTTTAATACCTCAGCAATGTGGGATAGAAACCTTATGAGATATCACTACATTTCTAACCCCACCCAATTGTGTAATGTCGCCATTGCACTGGTTTTTTACCAATAAAAAGAGAAAGACTCTTACACTAGTTTGGATCTACCTCGACCCTTGTATCTCTCATGGGGCTTCACATCAGAAAGATTATAAATGTATGGATTTAGAATAAATTTAAAAGATTATAAATTAAAAGAATTAAAATTTTAATTAATGAATGAAAAATGAAATATTACAACTCATGATGAAATTTATTCTAATAATTTTGCCAAAAATCAAAGTGTACTTAGTTTATTTTAATTTGGTTTTAAAAACTATATAAATCAATATAAACATTTCAGATCCAAATGACCTTTAAACTCATCTGCAAAGCAAGTCATTCCAAACATATTTTTAATTAAAACCATATTAGTAGTTCTCTTATATTAATATAAGTGTAAACTTAAAAAAAAATTAACTGTTATAGTAATGCTATAGAAACATAAGCCAAAAAAGATTTTCTTGTACATTTGCTTGGCAGAAGTTCAACCTTGATTTTTATTTCTCTCTAAAGGACTATTATGCTTCAAAGATATAATAAAGTTTCAAAACTCTCGTATAAAAATAGTATAAATGATTATGTATTGAAAGTTTTTTTTAATTAATGAACAGACAATTTTAAGTGACCGTTATGGAAAGTAGTTACCATTTGAAAAACATTAATCTATTCACCAAACAAGCTGAAGGCCTGTGTGCCCTTTTTTGGAAAAAAATATTTATTGACACATTAGGCCAATCCAAACACAACCATAGCTTTTACGTCCGAGGGTGGTCACAATTCTCACAAAACGAAGCTCCATATTCTTCTTTGTTCTCTTCACCATCATCCTTTTCCCCACTATTGCTATCGCCCATCAATCTGATGAGGTTTTCTCAAGATACATATCCCCATCATCATTAGGGCTCAAGTGAAAGAAACTATCCCACTTTCACTTATACTTCCATGACATAATCTCCGGCAAAAATGCTACTGCTATCCGCGTTGCCGAAGCACCCTTAACCAACAGTTCCTCATAGCTCTTCAGAGCCGTTATGATGATGGATGACCCTTTGACGATCAGGCCCGATGTCAACTCCAAAATGGTGGGAAAAGTGTTGAAGTTGAAGTTAAGCTTGGAGAGTTGCTGGAGAGTTGTTGGTAGTTAATTTACTTTTGTTTTATGGCCATGATAGCCACCACTCTTATGTAATTTTCTTTTTTATGTACGTGAAGTTCATGGACAATAGTTATTTTCTAGTTTGTAGGTTTGTACCATGAACTAACAATTAAGTTCAGTTTTAATTTTTTCTCTTTTTCATGTATTAATGCTATGTTGAAGTTATGAATGAATGTGTGTGTTTGCCTTCTTTCATCTGCAAACAACTTTTATTTTTTTCTGCTTGCTCTTGTTCTCTGTTTTCTTGTCAAGTTCCAACATGGTATCAGAGTCACATCAAGGATCTTAAGGGACCCTTGTAGCATAAACAATATCATTTTTTTTATTTTTTCTTCCTCAAATAGTCCCTATTTATGATCCTTCTTTTCTCATCTGGAAATCTCATTGTCTTTACTATGGCATCATCTAACTTTAATGGAACAGCACCTCCTATATTCATAGGAGAAAATTATGTGGTATGGGTTGTGAAGATGATAGTTTATCTTAGGGTTTTGATTTATGGGAGATGGTGGAGGTGGGAGGAGATCCTTTAGTGATGAGGCATGTTAATCCCACCATTGCTCAACTTAAACAGCATAGTGAGGAGGTAGCAAGGAGATATAAAGCACTTTCTTGCATCCAATCTGCTGTATCATATGCTATTTTCACAAGAATCATGACTTGTGATAACCCAAAAGAAGCTTGGGATCGGTTGAAGAATGAGTTCCATGGGATTGAAAGGACTCGGCAGATGCGGGCTCTCAACTTGCACAAAGAATTTAATATCTTTAGAGTGAAAAAGGATGAGACAATTAAAGAGTATTCTGATAAAATCATGAAGCTTGTTAACCAGTTAAGGCTGCTAGGAAAGGATCTATCAGAGAAAAAAATTATGAACAAAGTCTTGGTTAGTCTTCTAGAGAAGTTTGAGGCCAAGATTTCATCACTAGAATACTTGAAGGACCTCTCTTAACTCACGGTTATTGAACTAGAGAATGCTCTCCAAGCTCAAGAACAAAGATGTTCCATTCGAAATAATGGACAAATGGAAGGTGCTTTGATGGTTAGAAGCCGTGGCAAAGCAGTAAGTAATAGCCAAAGAAGATATGACCATGACAAGAATGAGAAAAACAGAAGAAACAATGATGAAAAACAAGGAAAAGGTAAAACCAAATTCCAACCATGTTCATTTTGCAAGAAGCATAACCATTTAGAAAAATTTTGCTAGTTTTGCTCTAATGTCAAATGCAGATATTGCAATCAGATGGGACACGTTGAGAAAGTCCGTAAGGCTAAGGTGAATAATAATGAAAAAAAGGTTGCTATAGTGGAGGAGAAAAAAGATTGTGATGAAACTCTGTTTATGATTAACATAACAGAGAAACACATAAAGCATGATGTTTGGTTGATAGATAGTGGTTGCTCCAATCACATAACTACTGATAAAGAGATTTTCATTGTGCTTGACAGTAGCTTTCGTTCAAGGGCTGAGATAGGAAATGGTGATTTCATACAGATTGTTGGGAAAAGAACCGTACGTGTCCAAACAACTTCAGGTATCAAAACAATCTCCAATGTTTTATATTCTACTGAAATGAGCCAAAACTTATTAAGTGTTGGACAGTTGCTTGATGATAAGTACTCATTATGGTTCAAAGATAAGTCATGCATAATTTATGATCCAACTGGTATTGAAATAATCACTGTTGCTATGAAAAATAAATGTTTTCCTATCGACTTTATGAAAAATGAGTTTACTGTTTATCAATGTTGTGCAAATGATGCAATACTTTAGCATAAGAGATTGGGACATGTCAATTATGGGTCCTTAAAGCTCATGGCTTCAAATAATCTAGTTGATGGCTTACCTATTATTGGAGCTATGGATCGTATTTGTGAAATCTGTCAATTTGGTAAGCATAATAGAAATTCATTTCCTAAAAGCAGTGATTGGAGAACAAAGACAAACCTTCAACTAATTCACTTTGATATTAGAGGACGCATGAGAACTCCTTCACTCAACGGGAGCTTATATTATCTAATATTTATTGATGATCTAACCAGATTTTGTTGGGTTTATTTCATGAAGAAAAAATCTGAGGTGTTTGACAAATTTATTAGATTTAAAGCCATGGTGGAAAATAAGACAAATTTGACAATAAAGTTATTAATAACAGATAATGGCCAAGAGTTCTGCTCCAAGGAATTTGAAGATTTTCTGACTCGTTATGGTATTAAACATCATAAAACAGTGTCATATTCACCCCAACATAATGGGGTTAGTGAAAGGAAAAACAGGACACTTGTGGAGATGGCGAGCTGCTTGTTGCTTGGGAAAGATCTTCCAACTAAATTTTGGGCAAAGGCAGTAAATGTTGCAGTTAATTTGTTGAACTTTCTACCAACCAAGGCCTTAGATGCAACGAGTCCATATAAAGTGTGGAATGGAGAAAAACCATCTGTTACACACTTACGTGTATTTGGTTCCATTGGCTACACTAAAGTCTCTGATGAAAAAAGGAAGAAGTTTGATTCAAAGTCACAAGTTGCTATTCATTTGGGATTTAGTGATACTTCAAAAGGCTACAAATTATTCAATGTCCATACAAACAAAGTGTTTATCAGTCGTGACGTTAAATTTGATGAGGACCATAAATGGAATTGGGAGAAAGGCATTGTTGAAAGCTCAAGAAACTTCAATATCACTGCTGATGTATTACCACAAAATTTTAGTGATGATGAAGATATTAAAGACAAGAATCTTGCTATGAGAGGTATCAGGTGACTTCAGGACATTTATGAGAGGTGCAGTTCAGTTCCCATGAAGCTAAACTCATTCACAAAAGCTTCTAAAGACAAGAGATGGCTACAGGCAATGCGTGATGAGATTGAAATGATTAACAAGAACCAAACTTGGTATCTTGTAGGTAGACTAGCAAACTAAAAAGTGATAGGGGTCAAGTGGGTCTTCAAGACTAAACTTAATGCAGAAGGAACGGTTAACAAATACAAAGCCCGTTTGGTAGCTAAAAGGTATGCTCAAGAATATGGGGTGGATTTTTCTAAGACGTTTGCACCAGTGGCTAGACATGATACCATTCGACTTATAATAACCTTAGCTGCCAAAGAAAATTGGAATATTTGGCACTTAAACGTGAAATCTGCATTCATGAACGGCTTCATAATAGAAGATGTTTACATTGAACAACTTGAAGGTTTTATAGAAAAAGGAGGTGAGAACAAAGTTTACAGACTTGTTAAAGCATTGTATGGTCTTAAGCAAGTCCCAAAGGCCTGGTATGAATGAATAGACAGTTATTTAAGGAGTAAAGGATTCAATCGAAGTATAAATGAGCCAACTTTGTATGTACTAAGCACAAATGGCTTTGTGAATTTGCTAATCTCACTATATGTTGATGACTTGTTGGTTATCGGTCCAAATAGTTATGTTGTGGATGACTTTAAAGTGAAAATGAAGCAAGAGTTTGAAATGGCAGATCTTGGTGAGATGATATTTTTCTTAGGGATGGAGTTCATTCAAAAATCAAGTTATATTGGCATTCATCAAACCAAGTATGTAAAAAGAGCTTCTTAAACGATTTAAAATGGAATCGTGCAAAGCTGTTGACACTTTAATTGTTACAAGAAACAAATTATGCAAAGAGGATGGAAGCTCTCAAGCTGATAGTTCAAATTACAGGAGCCCTGTTGGATGTCTTATATATCTGGTAGCAACAAGACCATATATCATGTATGCAGTTAGTGTTTTATCTCGGTTCATGCAAAATCCATCTAAACTTCATCTCATTGCAGCCAAACGTGTGCTTAGGTACATCAAGGGAACTTATGATTATGGTCTCAAATATTTCAAGAGTGAAAGCAAGGAACTTTTTGGTTATTGCGATAGTGATTGGGCCGGTAGTCTAAAGGACTCTCGAAGCACCACTGGATTTTTCTGCTTGTTCTTATTCTCTGTTTTCTTGTCAAGTTCCAACAAATAGCTTAAGGAATATATGCATTTGCATCGCAAATTGATGTTGGTGTATTTTCAAAATCAAAGGTTATGTCACATGATGGAAAGCTATCTTAGCTCAAAAGTTATGTCACGTAAATGACATGGTGTGTCTATTGGATTATAGGTAGGTTTTCATGTGAATGGTTATGTCTTTTGGTAAAATGATATCCAAAAGGTATGAGACAAATTGAAAAGACACCATAGCTCAAAAGTTAATTATGAAAAGTTATTGTTTCAAATTATAACTCAAAGATTATATCTTATAGAATGAATAGTTGTCTTTTTATAAGATAATTATTGAAACAATACCTTTATCCAAAAGTTGTGTTTGTCAAAATGTAAAAATACCTTTTAGACAAAATGGTGCCTTAATGAAAAGGTTGTGTCCTTAAAGAAGAGATACTTACAAGCCTATATAAAGGGCTTGTTGCCAACCATTTTGACACAATCAAATCAAACACAAAACAAGTGCAGAAATATCAAGAGCAAGAAAAGTGTTGTGTTCTTTTAACATAAACACTTAAGTTCCCATCAACTACAAAAGCTTCTAAATTTCTTATAATCTACTTGCTATAAAAAGTAGGTTCTAAGACCAAACAACTTTGCAAACCCTCATGTGTATCTAGCGGTCTACTCTCGTAAAGTGCAATACGAAGTTAGACGTTGGCTTCATTGTATCCCTAAGACTATTCGCATTATTCTTTTTTGCATACCGAGTGATGGGGGTGAAATAAGTCTTAAAGATAACGTCTATTGAAAGGCTCCCCTTGAAGTCAATTTTGTCGGTTCCTTAAATTCTATCTAAACCCCATTTGCACCAACAATTTACTTTAGCTTGTTAATGGTGCTCGACTTCACTTTCACCCAAGGAAAATATAATGGCAGCACTCTTAGTGTTTTGGGGCAAAACAAGGTTGTTTCCACCGTGAGGTAGATGCCGATAGTTGGTGGGAGTGGGGTTTTTTGGTTTGCTCGTGGCTTTGCTCAGACGAGGACTTACTCAATTTCTCAAACCCATTCCATTGTGGAGTATAATGTTTATGTGTTCCATTATTGATGAGTTTGCTCTTTAATTGCTTATGTTTATGGGTTTTATTTACTTTAATTTGTTTGATAATTGGTTATGTTAACAGAGTTTAGACCAAGTTTTCAAACTTGCCTAGAACAACTCTGAACTTTGAAATTGTCAAATGCAAATGGAGACGACATTAATAATAATAATAATAATAATTATTATTATTATTATTATTATTATTATTATTATATTATCTATAAATATCTAATTATATACTTGCAAATTGCAAATGGTTGTTTTTTCATTTTAAAAAGGCAAAATGGTATTTATTGATTCCAGTAACAAAAAGATGCTAGTGCAAGTCTCAAGCCAACAATTATAGCAGTGGACTTGCTACAGAAAATTAAATCAGCCTGGATCACTCTCACTATCACACCTCATTAACACAAGCAAACCTCCATTGACAAACCCGCAAGAAAAGGCTATTCCACAAACTCATCAGAGAATGATACCTCACATACACATACACAGCCAGGACAAGGCCATTAGACTATAGTCCCTCACGGGACATAAATCTGCAAACACATTGAGTAACCTTTCCAAAGCAAGACAAAGATAGAATTAATTTATCTTATATTAAATTCTAACAGTACTTATTTATTTTATCTCTTAAATTCATATTTTTATACACTTTATGCAAAGAAAGGAGTACTTCTTTTAAGATTTTTTTATGAAATATTTTATAGAATATTGTAGATATGGTTTATGTCTCTTTCTTACTTCCATTTTCCATTTTAATAAAATTTTAACAATATAGTTGACCTTGAGAGATTTTTCACCTTAACAAAAAATTTTTTAAAAAAAGTAAATATCCTCCCTTTACAAAAGTATCTTTCGGAATCTCATAAAAAAAATTCCCAACAAACATGTTTTACACTTATTTCAAACCCAATCACAATAAACCCATAAACCATCATAAAACCCATCCATCATGCTCTACAAAAACATAGCAGCCATTCACAATAAAAAGAGGGTGAGACAGGACCGACTAAGAGATTAAATCAGTCAATGTCTATGCCAAAAAGGCCAAAAAGGACACCACTGACCAACCTGAGCAGCACCTTTACCTTGAACCCTCCATCCCACTTAATCCGAATCCAATCGTTCAAAAGCGGCCAACTCCGTCTCAGCATACAATTTTGAATAAAGTCATCACCGCATAAAGCGAAACCCAAGCGCAGACCGACAAACTAGAGCCTTTCCCATCATTCCTTCATCTATCTCAACCTGGAATAAAAACATCGAGACAAGGCAGTTCTATCAAAACCAGAGCTTTTCCATGCCTGTATGCATTTAAGGAAGCAAGTCCCCATTCCAAAACCTGTCTTAACCAAATGATCTGCACACAGAGTTCACTTCCCGCAAGGTGAAAATCATCATAACCAATCCTACCAGACAGTCAACCCCTATCCCCCGAACAAAGCCAATATTTAAACTGTTAATTGCTAGACCCTCACAATATCACATCCAATCTGTACCCTCAAATCTTCATTATCCGGACAGCAACAAATCTGTGTGTTTTCAAATCACCCTATGACACCAATATTTCGTGTCAAATGGTATCCTATGCCAGAATACATAAACCCATTAAAAGCACCTCCACCAGGGATACCCCTACCCAAAGTCATCTGTTGAGACAAAAGATTCCAGAACCCGCGCCATTAATATGATAGTGAGAAGTTCCACTCACAGGTTCATCCCCACTTATCATTGAGAAAAATCCCCTGGATCAACTCCTAGCACTTTAAACCACTATTTGTCCTATCAAATCCTTACCTTAACAACCTACAAATCAAACAACGAATCACCTCCAACTTTTCCATTGTTGCGACATTTGACCGCTAAAAAAGCACAGAAGTCACCTTTGCCGATTCCAGTAAATCAATCTGAATCTAGAAATCATACAAATCCTTTTTCTCACTTTGGTTTTAATACACGACTGTTCTTTTCAAGACAGGTCTCACCTTGTCAGAGAAATGACTCCACAAACAAAAGATAATTCAAATAAAATTTTCATTTCAAATATTTTATACACCTAGCAGCCCCTGGTGTATTATAATACACTGTAAAACCTCCTCCAATGCAAATGGTTGTTTAATTTAGTTTATACGTGGTGATTGATTAAGTCACGTCATAATAATTATTACATCACTTTTAAATATTACATTATTATTACATCATCTTATTCAATATCACATTAACAAAAATATATCATACTCATAGCATCAAATACTATATAGATATCAACATAATTAAAAAAACTTAATACTGATAATAATTGGTTTCATATATATTATCAATTTTACAAAGTATAATAACTTAATTTTTACAATTTATTATACATGAATTATATCCACATTAAAATGTACAAAAAAGCAATTGTATAATTTAACTTTTTAAGTGATTGTGAAGGAGAGTTGTTGCAAGAAGCTGAAGGCTATGTGTCCATCTTTTGAAATAAAACATTTATTGATCCAATAGTAAAACCCTGGCAGCCCAACAACTATATAGTGACAACTGAGGAACACCCCAAAACAGATTACACAACAAGGTCAACTGTTCATTTGCCCTCAACTACTTCAACCTTATTGTTTACTCTTAAACCACTTTAAATTTCAACTCTAGAGCGCTACTTCCTACGACTCCAAACCAACCATGGCCACAATGCTTACAACGCAAAGCTCCATCTTCTTCCTTATTCTATTTACCATCATCTCTTTCTCAGCCCTTGCTATCGCTCAACAATCTGATGAGGTTTTCTCAAGGTATATATCCCCATCATCACTAGGGCTCAAGCAAGAGAAACTATCCCACCTTCACTTCTACTTCCACGACATAGTCTCCGGCAAAAATTCTACTGCTGTCCGCGTTGCCGAAGCACCCTCAACCAACAGTTCCTCATCGTTCTTCGGAGCCGTGGTGATGATGGACGACCCTTTGACGATCAAGCCCGATGTCAACTCCAAAATGGTGGGAAGAGCTCAAGGAATATATGCATTTGCATCGCAAACTGACTTTAGCTTGTTAATGGTGCTCAACTTCGTTTTCACCCAAGGGAAATATAATGGTAGCACTCTTAGTGTTTTGGGGCGCAACAAGGTTGTTTCCACCGTGAGGGAGATGCCGATCGTTGGCGGGAGTGGGGTTTTTCGGTTTGCTCGTGGGTATGCTCAGGCGAGGACTTACTCAAATTCTCAAACCGATTCCATTGTGGAGTATAATGTTTATGTGTTCCATTATTGATGAATTTTCTGTTTAATTGCGTTATGTTTATGGGTTTTATTTGCTTTATTTTGTTTGATAGTTGGGTATGTTCAAAGAATTTAGACCAAGTTTTCAAGCTTGGCTAGAACAACTCTGAACTTTGAAATTGTTAAATGCAAATGAAGACGACATTCATAATAATAATAATAATAGCTATAAATGTCTAATTATACTTGCAAAATGCAAATGGTTAGTTTACATTTATTACTGTCACGTTCTTCTTAAATTTCTAGCAATGCGTTAAATCTCACAATTGATAAAATGATATATAGTCTGTGCACCTATATGTAAGATATGACATTTGTCACATCCGTTGATGTAACCGCATTCAATTAAATATTACATGCTAAATTTATGATAAGCCTTTCAACAAAATTGACAAATTGTCATTAAAATATAATCATGATAAATGATTAGCTTAATTAATCAATCAGGATTTTGTTTTATATCCGGGGACGATAGGTCTTTGGTAAGGAGTTTCGTGATTCGATAGATAAGTAGATATAATAAACATGAGTATAACTTTTGTCATTACGTAGGATTACCTGCTTTTCCTAGGCTATGTTTTGTAAATTGTTTTTCCTTTTTTTATTTTTTTTGGCTTGACATGCTTGTGACTCATGTGTGAACAATTGCTTGTAGCTTTCTTAATTATAACTAAAGCTTTTATTTCTCGGTCATTGAGATCTCAATGTATCATTTCGCAATAATACGTTCTATATATTAAATATGTGTATAGATTTTATGATTTAATTTATATATTGATATCAATGAATATGAACTTAATTAGATAAAAATTTAAGACTATAAAGCCAAGTTGCAGTACTTTTCATATTGTAATAATGAAGAAAATGTGTAGGAACATCTCATCAACTGAAATATGATTTGTTTCTTTTTTTTTATTTGTTAAATAGGAATTAAAATTTAATTCTTTGAATAATGATACACACACACATATATATATATATATATATACATATACATCATTTTCCATCAATAATGAAAAACGTGTCTTTTCCTTTTAAATTCTCTCCTTTTAAGTTAAGATAAAAAAAAAAAAAGTGGCCTAAGGAATTGAGTCTACCCTCTTAAGCAAAATTGTCACTCAAACACTAATAGAAGCTATATTTGAAAAACTAATGCAAAAAACATAAAAAATAAAACAAACACCTAATAGTTAACAACAAAAGAAATAAGAAAGAGTTTTGAACACAAAAACCGATTCGAGGCACACTGTAGAAGACGCTGACTTCAGAGTAGATTTTTGTCGCTATTCCTGTGCAAATGGCAATCGATGATGCTCTACTCTCAAAATACAACAAATCATTAAGGATATTCTAATGTACACTCAAATAGAAATGTAACACCTTGTACTCTCGTTTAGAAGCCCATAAGACCATATTGGTAGAACGAAGGGACATTTAACGTAAATTTAAGTGTCATAGAGTGAGAATGGGCGAAAAGAATATATATTGGAATAAAATATTATTTATGAACAAAATATTATTAAAATATTAAATTAATATTTTATTAATTAAGAAAATTAGTCTGAAACAAGGTATATGACTAATTTAAGTAGGGGAGAAGAAGTAAGAAAAAATTTCAGAGAGAAAACAATGATAATTGAGGTCGCGTGATTTTTTTTAAATCAAGCTAGTGCGATAAGTAAATATTTAAATATTATGGTAATATCGCGTTAAAGTGTAACTTTGACATTTTGATTGTACACATGTAAAGGAAGATAGATAGACTAAAATTGAAATTTAAAACGTGTCAGAAGGGCCAAATTGTCATAAAGGAAAGTTTGAGGATTTAAATATAAATTAAATGAAAGAAATAGAATAAACAAAAAAATAATAATAAAAAAAATAAAAAAAAAAAGAATGAAGAGCCAGAAAGAGAAAGAAAGAAACGGGAAAGGAAAAAAGAATAGTTAGATACACACACGAACCAATAGCGAAATAGCGTCCCGCTATTGTGAGGTAAGTGGGTACTAAATTTCAAAAACTATATCTCGATAAATATATTTTATATGTTACATTTGATAGTTGACAAAATTGTGAAAAGCATGAGTTCGTAGAAAGCCTTAGGTTGTTTGTGATTGCAATCAAGGATTTTAATTTCGTTTTTTTTTCTATATTATATATAAGTACATATCTACATGCTTTTAATTACGAAGAAACAAACATTTGACTGGCTTTTCACTTCAAAATCATACCTTGCAAGCTTGTGTGATGTTTGGGTCAATGATCACTAGTTGATTCATGGGATTTGATAAAAAAATGTATTGATTTCACTTAGCATGCTGATTTGATAGATATGCCATGTTTTGAAATAAAATTATGTATAACATTCAATTTATGATTATATTGCTTTTGATCTGTCATGTTTTGCAAATGCATTAAATTGTAATAATTTTCATTTTAACGTGATTGAGATACTCTGGGGTAGGGCCTATTATCACACCAGGTAAAGTGTGGTTTTTGTACACAAAGTAATAATTGTTAAGTATCGATATTTGATTGTAAAAGGGGGACCTGAAGCCTCGATTCTTATTAGGTGGCGTGGGCAGTTCCCACGAGTAGGTGATGATGTCTGAGAGAGTAAGCCTAAAGGCTATACTAAACCTACCCGAGGATTATGCTTACTTGTGGATTTTTATTACACAAAGCATGGCATTAACACTTGAAATTTACCATTGAATGGCAAGTGAAATTTGCATATTTATTGGTGATAAGTTATTTCATATTTTTTTTATTTGAGACTCTTCATTTTACACTTGCCACTAGATTTACTGTTGACTGAATATCAAAATTGAAAGATTTTTTTTAGTACCTTAAATATAACCGTTTTCATATATGTTTGTTTGTGATTTATTATTTTTAAGACTTGCAAGGTATAAAAACAAAATCTCTCAGTTTAATGGAGTGTATTTTCTATGCCTACTCTTGGATTTATAAATACTCCATCTTTATGTTTGTTTCCTCTCCTCGTCTGCTCACGGGGTGGATGATCACTGAGTCTGTGGGACTCACACCCCTCGTATTTTCCCTTTTCCAGATAGGGATTAGCCTAATGTGTAATCATCGGGGCATATGGTCCACCGCAGATTAGGTAAAAACATCTCCTAACCCACTCCGAGTCGCTCCACTGCCTAAGGTTGTGTCATAAAGAATTTGCTAGATGTTGAAAAATGTTGTTAACTTATGACATGAATTGTTAAAGACCTTGTAATTGATATTTAATTGTTATTATTTTGAATGGAGTAAACATTAGTACAATTATTAATATTCATTTACGCACATGGATGTGTATTTAATGAATCTAATGGAAACCTCAAATGAAGCTTGTTTGAGACTTGGCAGAACTCCTCGAAAGTCTCAGACACCGGTAGCTATCTAGGAGGGGTCGTTATAAGAAAATTCGGGAAACTCGTAAATCTCTCAACTGCTCTTTAAAGAATTTTAAAATGAAGAAGAATAGAGTTTTTGGAAATATAGAATGTTTTGAATGAATTTTTCAAAAAGAGGGGCTGGATATTTATAGATAGTGAACCATCACCAATGTGCCTCTTCATTTAGGTACACCTATTCAAAAGTGAACAAATATGTCCATCTATAGGTACGCCCCTTTCTACAATCAAATATTATACCTCTTTCAATAAACACATTAAATTTTGAATCATCAAGAATAAAATAAAAACATAAAATCCAACACCGAACTCTAACACATATCAGGTGAGATAATACATGTACAAATTGGGGTGACGATGAGGGAACTTTGGTGAAAATAGAACAAAAAAATTTCTTCCTTTCTAAGAGACGTTCATGAAACATAGACCACTCATTTTTCACCTTGCTCTTAACCCCTTCCAAGGAGCTCTCCCATCCTCTTGCTTGCCCTGGTTCCCAAGAGAAGGAATTACCGGATGAGTACGCCATTGTGAATCTACCACACCAATTTTTTTCATTTGCAGGCTCAACACATCTTTTGAGAACAAAACCCAATCTCCATCCATTTTTCTTAAAAGCATTGTATTAATAGATAACTAAACTAACCTCATGCAAAGGAGAACCAAAGCCACCCGTCAGACCTCTCAAATTAGAAGTCATATGGCACTCAACCAACGTAGCTAGGTGCATTAAAAAAATATACACTTTTACCGACAAAATGGATCTCTCGGCAGTTACCGACGAATCACCGACGAAAGAAGATAACGATAAATACTAACAAAATCATATCTTTGATATTCTGTTGGTAAGACAATGGCGTGCAATAATAGTCAGATGGCACGAAGTTTATTGACGAAATCTATTCGCTAGTAATGTCTTTATCGATGGAATTTACCGACCATATTTCTGATGGAATATGTGTTCTGTAATATAGTTAAATTGCCAATGGAAATTTTATCGGTCGGTGAGACCAATGCAAAGGTTGGTAAGTTTACCACAGATTTACTGATGAAATTTCATCGATAATTATTTTTTAATTATCGATGGAACATTTCATCAGTGATTTCATCGGTAATCTAAATTAAAACCCCCACACGACCTTTTTCCCCTATTTCTCCCTTCTCTCTTCTCCCTTCTCCCTTATCCTCTCTGTTTCTTAGTTTCTCCCACTGCTCGATCTCACGCCCGACCTCATCACATCCTTTGCTAATTGAAATTGACCAGACCCAAGCCGACGACCAACCCAGCCCTTCACTAGTCTTACTCGTTCTCTTATTTAATCGACTCCCCTTGCTTCTGCTTCTCCCGTCCAACCCACCCGACCTCCATTGAAGCTTTCTTTTGATCGGCTCCCTTCTTTCTCCTTCTCCTTCTCAGTTTTCGGCTACCCAAAAGGTTCACTTTATGCTGCTTAGCTTTAGCTATTTTTTTGGTTTTAATTGTTTGAATTTTTAAGGTTGTTGGCTATTTGGTTTAGGCTTTAGCAAGGGGATTCTTTGTCTATATATGTTGCTAGCATTATTGTTTGAACCTTTAATTTGTTGCTATTGTTTCTAGCATTATATGTTTGAATCTTGGGTAAAATATTTTTAATCGAAATTTCAAACAGGTTCATTAGTTTTCGAAATAGACACTTCATCTCAAAAATATAAACATCGTTGACAGAGATTATGAAAAGACTAAAATATCTATTTTTATTAATTTAAAAAATTATTATTATATTTTTAAAAGAATAAAAAAATAACACTTTTTTGGGGAACGGTGCTCTTTATTTTTTTAATTTTTTCAAAAAATATAATAATTAATAAAAAAGTAAAATATATAATATTAATTTTTTAAATTAAAAAAAGATAAAATTATTATTTTAATATTATCACGTCATCAAACTAATAAAAATATTAATAGTTGACTAACGGTTTGACTTATATATCTAGCGAAATATATTTTTTTGAGACGAAATGTTTATTTTTAAAACTAATAGACTCGCTTGGGATTTCAATTAAAATTTAAGAGTGTGAGGGTATTGTATCCTTGAATCGTTGATTTGTTTTTGTGTTTCTTTAATTATTGTCTATATATGTTTTCGACATTATTTTGCTTGGTAATTATTTGCTTGTTGTTTTGATTTGCTGTTGGCAAGGTTTGGTTGTTTGTTAGAGTTTAGTTGTTTAGCTGCTAGCAAAGAAAACCTAATTGAAAAAATGTTGGTTTAGGCTTTAGTTGTTTATTAAAAATTAGTAACTAATTTCTAGTAATTAAGCAAACTTTAGTACTCTAATAGATAAGCAAACTTTAGTATTAAGCAAAAGGAACTAATTTTTAGTAATCAAATGGAATTAAGCAAATTAGTAACTAATCAAATGAAAAAATGTTTTAGTAATCTAGATTAGGCGCTAGATTTTTAGTAATTAAGCAATTAATTAAATTAGTAATATTATTTAATTTAAAACATATGTAAATTAATTAAGGTGTTAATGAGTTAACTAAATAATTCAAAAATTTCTATGTAAGTAATATATATTTTTATATTCGATATATATGTTGCTTAACAATTAAATATCATAATAATTTTAATTACTTTTCTATTTATAGAAATCATACGTTTTGACTTTATCACAGAAGTATGGTGATGTGATATCGACCCAGTCGAAGTTTGATCTTGAGGCATGGATCGAGGTAATTGGAAGGTCCAACATTACTAGAACCCATGTCTACGACTTTGGCACCAGAGTCCCCGCTTCAAGACTTCTAACTCTAGAAACGACGTGTGAGTCCACTTGCGGTCATGGCATTACACGGCCTCCTCTGCCTCCTACGCTTGAGCCCAAGGGCTATCAGCAATTATTTAGTAATGTTGGGTTTTTAATGACATCAGTGGGCAATATTAATAACTTGTTGGAGGTGATTGCATCAAGGTTACCGCCTTCAAACACCTTTGGGTCTTCCACATCGCAGTAGTTAAATCTTTGCCTTAACCACAGTAGCAGCAGTAGTAGCCACCCCCTTAGAGAGCCTTGTATTTGATACTTTTTTTGTATTTTAGTACTTTTTGCGAATGTTTACATTGGATTTTTTTTTATTTTTATTGCTTATAGTTTGCATTACATTTTCATATTTTTATATGCATATATATTTGCTATATGTTTACTTTATCAATCATCATCTAATAATTATATTACTAACAAGACAAAATTGAATTTTAAAAAAAACTAGTTTTGCAATATTACCAATGGATTTCCATCCATTATTGACGGAATTCATCAGTTACGGACAAAATTCTCGATGAAATTCATTAATTACCTAATGGAGTTCATAAAAAATACTAACGAAATACCAATGGATTCTAAGGCATTGTTGACAAATATAGCTTTTGAGCTTCAAAACCTGCTCCATCGGTGTTCTATTAGTAAATTCTATCGCTAAATTACTAACAGAATTACCAACGGATTTATTCAATAGCCAATTTTCAATAGATAATAATTCGTCAGCAATACTACCAATAGATTTTTCTCAGTACTAACGAATATATCAGTCGACGAATCCAAGCTTTTGTCGACAGAAATACTGACAAAATATTTAATCAGTAACCTTATTGACGAATTTGTCATTACCAACGACAGTAATGCCAATAAAATTTTTGTCGATAATTTATTCAATAATGTAACAAATCGACGAAATCAAAAGTATTATCGATGGAATTTTTCATCAATAATACCATGGTTTTTTTATAGTGGTGGCGCAATAACGGAGTCTCCTTGGAGTTTCCTTGCTAAATCAAGTCTTTAATCAAATTCAACAGAAAACTTGTTTTCAACTTTCAAACTCGACCCATACAAGTACCAATCCCTGTTCATGAACCGAATGATTCTGAAACATATAAAGAAAAAGGAAAATGATATGACTATACAAGAATCCAATAATTAATAAATTTTGCTTTTAGAAAAAAAAAATTCACTATATGGGAGATTCATCTAAGTTTATGTTAATTTATTAATTTATTTAAGTTTCGTTTAGTTGATATTTTATTGTTTGTTTTTTGTTATTTTGTCTTATATTATTCCTTTTTTGTTTTTTCTTTTTGTTTTCTATTACTTTTTTTTTTGAAAAATTAACCGAACTAAATCTTAATTAATTTGTTCATTTGATTTCTTATATTGCATATAACATTTATGTAATATATGTTGATTGTCAAGGAATGTTTAATCGGATTAATGAAATTTAAAAATCCAACAATCTTAAATGTAGGCAAATCATTATTGACATTATTTTGTAAGTCAAGATTAGAAGGCTATTAAAAACATCCTATATATTGAAAAGCGAGTTTTCAACTTTTTTCACAAATAAGTTTAAATACGTGAAACATATCTATTATATATTTAAAAAGAAGTCTCAAATGAACTTTCTCTTTTTGTTACGGGTCACTTAAAAAGGTATTCACGTCAAGACTTGAAAAGGAGGTTTTGAAGATGGAGCTGATTGCCTGACATGTGATGGATTGAGAGTCAGGGTGACTTTATCATAAATTTGCCGAGTTTGTCATCTTTTGGTAGGTGGATTCTTGACCGGTGTGTAACGCACGGGTCATAACTCTAGTATATTAAATTATAAACGAAACGTCAACTATCCCCGTAGACAGATTTGTTGAAGCCCAGAGGAAAAATATTTGAATGTGGATTGTCAAACTAGCGTTTTCAAGAAGCGACGTGAGGGACCCGTTATTGCCCCAAATGAGACGCAAAAGCTCCTCCTTTCAGTTATTCAGTCCACGGGGAAATGCTGGGGAAGATGCTCGCCCGCCTACCAACAAAATCAAACCTCCACCCACTTTCGAAATCTCAAGAAAATAAAATCATTGTAGTGTGGCTTTTTCTCATTATTTAATTAGACCCATTGAAGTCTTTTCATGGAATTATTACATATGAATTATTTGTGATATAAATGCCGGTTGATTCCTTTTCTTTATAGATAAATGTGGTCAATTCAATAGAAAAAATTGAGGTTGATTATAATCATAACTATCATAGATGATGAAATTCATTTATCTTCATGTAATTGCTTAAGTTTTTATTATTACGTTTTCCTCGATTACTATATCATTTATATGTATAAAATGTATTCATAAGTTGTGGAATTCATCCGTAAGAAATTAAATGAAGAACATTTGCAAATCAACCCTATATAATAGTAATCATTACAATAAATCAAGTTAATCAAGCATATGTTGTTGCTATTGAATTATCATATTCCTAAATTAGCTTATTTCAACAATTAATTAACTAAGACAGTGGTCATTGGTCTCTAAAAGCAGCCATACGAGGGGGCTCAATATTGATTCAGACAGGTATGTCAGCAATCGTCCTATCAAACAAATGCTCAATTAATACTTCAGCCATGCCCACTATCAATCAATAACACTTATTTATTATTTTTATTATTATTATTATTAAAAAGAAAATTTTAAAATTTATTTTAAAATTTGTATATTTAAATTACATAATATAAAATAATTGACATAATATTTTAAAAAATTTTAAATAAACTTTTATACTTTTATTACGTTTAATCAAATTTTTATATTTTTATTTTTAATTAAATAAACTCTTATATTTTTATTTTAAGTCAAATAAATTATTATAAGTAATGATTAATTTAATCAAAATATTATTTCTCATTCTATGTCGTATGAAGCTGACGTGATATGTTAACATATTATTATTTATGATAATGTAGTATACTGATATATCATAATTGATAATGATGTAACATGTTAATTTGACATAATAATATGATCATATGACATTTTTCACCTTCTATATCAACACCATTTTAGCGTTATGTGGATATAAAATAAGTGATATTTTAACTAATGACAATTAGTCAATCATTAATAATAAAAATATATTTGAGTATTATGTCAAAGTCATTATTTCATCTCAACATTTTATTGAATTAAAATACCAAACTTCCAAATTTTTTTAATCAATAAAAGATAAAGAAACCTCCAAATTAAAATATTAAATTTTTAATTGTTGAGAATACATAATTTACTTATATAGAGCCAATTACAATCCCACCTCTTATTTTTCACTTTAAACTTTGGAAGCGAAAGGACATTAGAGGAGAAGAAAAAGTCCTAGTAATAGAAATTAAACCCACAGAATCCGACCATGATAATATCAATAATGGAAGACATAGACATTGTACTCCACCACAGCATCCCCGGTGTTGAGATCAACCGAATGAGTCTTGGCCTGAGCATAGCCACGTGCAAATCTGAAAAGCCCACTCCCACCAACGATCGGCATCTCCCTCACGGTGGAAAATACGGGGTTACGCCCCAAAACACTAAGAACGCTGCCATTGTACTTACCTTGAGTGAAAGCAATGTTCAAAACCATCAAAAGACCAACCTCGGTTTGCGATGCAGATGCATAAATTCCCTGTGCTCTTCCCACAAGCTTGGAGTCGAACTCAGGCGCAACCGTCAAAGGGTTATCCATCATCACCATGGAGCCAAACAAAGTGGCTGAAGTGTTCGTCATGGTTGCGCTGGCTACACGAACAGCTGTAGGCCTTGGCCCGCTGAGTACGTCATGGAAGTAAAAGTGAAAGTGGCTCAGCTTCTCCTTCTTGAGTCCTAGTGTTTCAGGGGATATGCTTCTTGAGAAACGATGAGATTTTGCGGTGGCAAGGGTTAAGGAGAAGAGAATTGTAAAGATGAGAATGAGGAAGCTGGTGGCAGTAAGCTTTTGCAGCTGGGTTTTAGCCATAAGTATTGAGTAGAGTGTTAATTAGAGGTATAGAATTTTGAAGGAGCTGTTATAATTAGTTAGTATGAAAGGCTTTGATGGGTTCAGAAATTTGTAACTATCAATTTATATAACGTAAGCAAAATGGAATGAAACTAGTGGGAAGAAACCAAACAAGATAAAGTCAATGTCAATGCGAGTAAATAGCCGGCTGGGCCATCATTCCAGGTCACATTTTTAACTACTTAATTAGTATATGACCAAGAATAGGGTAAGAATTATCGATTAAAACTTAATAATAGAATTAATCTATTAATTCAGTTAAAATGGTTCAATTAATTGATCATAAGTAAATGTAGTTAAATCAATTACTTCGATCGATCTCAATTTGGAAAAAATTTTTGATTAATCGAATGAGTTGATTTATAAACAAACAAGATAAAGTCAAGAGCAATCCAAGTACAGTCAGCTGGACTACCATTCCAGGTCACACTTAAATGCTTAATTAGTACATGACCAAGAATAGGGTAAGAAATTTTCAGTTAAAATCGAATTAATTAAATTAAAACAGTTCATTTAATTTTAGAAGTGAGTGTAGTTAAATAATTACTTCAATCGGATTTGATTTTGAAAATTGTTTTTGGATTAACCAAATTAGCTAAATATAATTACTAAGTATATTATAATAAAAATAAATATAAGCGTATTATAAATGATTACCCAAATCATATTGTAATATATATATAGATATATTTATTATATTATTAGCATAGAAATAATGAAACTAAAAAAATTAAGCTTGAGTGCGTTAAGGTTCAAGATCTCAAACTTTTGGATTAATCGAACACTCATTAAATTAATTGATTTAATATGATTAATTGATAAATCGGCTAATATTTCATTTTTGGTTGGTTTATTTAAATTTTAAACAACATTCAGTTAAAAATTCTTTAACCGACTCTTATTAAAAAAAAGTCAAATATGATAAAAAAAAAAAGAATACTTTTCATAAATGGGCCTGAGGCATAAGGCATTTTTAAGAATGGTCCTCTCTATAATTTTATTTGTTTTTAGCCAAAAGAAAAAAAAATTAGACAAAATTGTCCTTAATGAAACCGACCAGTCGCTAGGCTCCGCGCCTCAATCCGAAACCTATTAACGGGTCAAGTATATTTAGGTTTGCGCCTCAAACTGACTCATATTTTTTGAGTTTTCCTCACCAGATTATTCATCTCTTGAGTATTCCTTACCAGAAAGAAAAACATTTAAGCATTTTGAGCATTTTGAAGTAGTTTTTGATACACAAAAAAAAACCTTTGAGCGTTTTGAGCATTTTTAAACATTTTAGAGTGATTTTTTATATATAAAGAAAAACTTTCGAACATTTTGAGCATTCATATTTGTTAATTATGTTGTTAAATGGAAATATGGTGTATTGTTTGAAGTTGTTGATCTTGTTAAATAAAATTCAGTAGTTTTGGTGATTTTTGGAAATTATGTGATTAATTTTTAGGCATTGCGTGATTCACTTTGGATATTGTGTGACTGACTTTGGGTATTATGTGACTGATTTTTGATAAGGCATTGCGTGACTAGTTTTTGATAAGACATTGTGTGACTGACTTTGGGCATTGTGTGACTAGTTTCTGATAAGGCATTGCATGACTAGTTGATAGGTATTACATGATTAACTTTGGGTATTGCGTAACTAGTTTTTGATAAGGCATTGCGTGACTAGTTTCTGATAAGGCATTGCGTGACTTGTTAGTAAGGCATTGCGTGACTAATTCGTAAGGCATTGTGTAACTTAGGCATTGCTTAAAAATCAGTCACGTAATGTATAAAAACTACTCACGTAATACCTAAAATCAATCACGTAATGACTAAAACTTAGTCATAGGGTGATTAAGTCACGCAATACCTAAAAACCAGTAAACTCAATTTTGGGATTCTATAAATAAATCAATAAACTCAAGAACCTAATACACATTTTTTTTTGCTAAGTCATGAAATTATGGATTTCATAAAAGATAGATTACAAAACTCCATAACCCTCCAAAGCAAGAGAAAATATATCCCTATCGGGAGGTCTTGCTCACTCCCCTTATACAAAAACAAAATATACTCTATTTACAAAGTATTCACTGAACAATTTTAACTCAAAATCCCATAAAAAAATCAAAATTTCTAGCAAACATGCTTAACAATTATCCCAATCCCAAACACAACAAACCGTGAACCACCATAAAACCCATCAAACATGCTTTAGCTGTTCTTTCTCCTTGAGCAAAATCGCTGCTTGCAAAGAGCAAAATCGTTGTTCATCACCCTTAAGAACCCCAAGATCCACCATCTAAAAATATAAAACAAAATAAGAAAGAGTTTGATGTCATATATGAGAATTTGATGGCGAGATAGACATATTTGAGTAGAAAGAGAAATTGAGATTTAATTTTGAAATTTTTATCTGGATAGCGAAAGAGAGAAAACTGAAATCATTTTAATTTGTCTGAAATTATTTAAAGGGTATTATTATCAAGTCATACCAAAAATGGTTAAAATTATAAAAAATGATATTTTTGAATTGGGCTTATGAGAAAGGTTATTTCTCACAATTTTCTCTAAAAAAAATATACTGTTTAAAAGTAAAGGAGAAACTTAATTTTCAGACCACTTAAGAAAATATGGATAAATTCAAATGAGACGAAGAAATATTTATTTAAAAAAAAAGGTTCTTTTTAGGGAAAAAGGAAAAAAGAGTTGCAATTTCCAAGTAACCGGCTGATTATCAGAGAGGAGGAATTTAGCTGTGCTTGAGACAGAGATGTACATGGAAAGGAAAAAGGATATTGGCTACGTAAGTGCGTACGTGAAGGTCTAATAAGGTGGTCAATTCGTCTATCTATTGGACATCAAGATTCGTACGCAGCATGCTTTACAGGGAAGGATACAAACCAATGAAGCACGTCGAGGTCCCCAAAATATTGTCCTCATTTTAAGACGTTTGAAGATTTATTTTTTTTATTTTTAAGTTTTTAGAAATTTTTATTGTAATCATATAATTTTTTTTATGAACACAAAACCGTATTATATAAATTGTACTTTCTTGATTATTTTTAGATTTAGTAATTTTAAAAACGACACGAGAAGACACAGAGTTAAACAAGTTTACATTTAGTCTTATCGTGGTTTGTGTCTTAATCATGTTTTAACCGTTTCAAACATAGTTAACATGTTTAAAACATATTTAAATACGTTTAATTAATCATATTGATCGTATTATCGCGTATAAACATGTATAAATGACACGTTTAATGCTAATGATAGATTTTATTAGTATGATAATAAATTTTATGTATATTAATTATGTTAAATTTTATTATATTTTATGTTATTATTATTTTGTTATAATTGTTTCTATAATTATTGATTTTAAATTTGAATAACAAAATTATATTTAATTGTAAATATTTTAAGTTAATTGTGTTAAACGAGTTCAATGTGTTAATTGTGTTAGGAAAAAAATATGTTAATCATTTAATCATGTTTATTAATTGTGTTGTGTCGTATAAAAAATCATGATACATGTAAAAAATGTGTTAATCATATTGTTTTACACGGTTATTAAATATATATATATATATATTTTAGATGTTTACACAAATAATTATTCGAGTCATGTTCGTGTTTAGTTTTATCGTATTTCATGTCTTAATCATGTCAACATGATTAAGATTTGAAAACAATCTAATTACTTTGTCTTATTTACGTTAGAACACTTATTAATATCACTATTTTATATCAAGTGATAAGTCCACATGATCATTCCAAGTCATTCTTTTGTATCATATCATCATTTTGTGTTACATAATGATAATAAGAAATGATGATGAGGTACAAAAAATATTATGTGGATTTATTAAAATACATCATTATGTAATTATGATAACTAAAATGTTATTTTTGAAAATTAAATAATTAACGACAAATTTTAAAAAAATCAAATAAATAATTTTTTTTTCATACCATGGAAAAGGAAGTACAATATATGACCATGACTCAAATTTAAAATTTCCGTCCAAACTCTACTCTATCCATACAACTTGAGCTAAGTCCATTGACAAGGTTTGAACAATTGAATCTGTTAATTGGAACATTAGGACGTCCCCGAGTCTTGGGTAAGGCTACCAAAGTAAGGGCTTTAGCCTCAAATTTAGAGAAATTTCATATTTTTTAAAATAATATAATTAGTTATATTAAAAATATAAAAATCAAGATAATTAATAAAATATTTACTTATTCTCTTACGCCAAATAAATATTTATTTTCTCTAACTTCCACATCTTATTAATTGTAAAATAATTATTTCATTTCTTATGAAAAATATGTAAAAGTAAAAAAATAATTAATAAATGATATATTCTTTCATTTTTTAAATTATATGTCTAATAAATCTTAATTTTTATCACTTCTCAAGTCCTATAATGTTATTAATTCCTTGCCTCAATTAGGTGGTTTGTGCTGTAAGGACAGAAAGAGGTGCGAGGAATTTGGTGGTGGAATGTAGGAGTTGAGAAGAGCCTCTTCAACATGCTGGTCTGACCAGTATGGGTGTATAAACGTAGCTAGTAGGTTCCTAAAGAGTGAAATGCAAGTGCTTAGTTTTACAAAGGATGGGGGTTCTGAAGTGTCTCAACTGGCACTCGGATTGTGATATTTAATAATCTCCCACATTTTTTATTTATTTTTTTTATTTTCAAGTAACTAACGGTAAAATGTATTTAATAATTTTCAATAGTTATTTTATTTTTTATATATAAAATTAATTATTTTTTTAATTTATAATATCCATTTTTAAATTCTTCTTCCTTCGTTTGCTCTTTTTTTCTTTGATTTCAATTTTCCTTCAATAAATATGAAAATTTATTATGTTATTATCTTTATAAAACTATGAGCCTCATTTACAATTTACGATAAGTATTCAACAATTAAGTACTATTGTTCTAATCTTTACAAACTTTTTTACGTTAATTTAGAGTTTATATTATATTGTTATATTATATTTATTCTATGTGATAGTTAATTTATTTGAATTAAAAATTTTAATTATTGATTTTATATTAACCATTTAAAAAATATAAAATAATTATAATAGCTAAATATTTTTGGTGCTTCATAATAAATATTTGAATATGTCAAATTGAAAATTTGAATTTGGTTATTCAAAGGTTAAATTTTTTTTTAATTTTAATAAAAGATTTCATTTGAATATTTTACTTTAAACTTTTGAAGTTAATAAATCTTCTCTAATCTTAGGCTTCGAGTTCTTATTGTAACAAGGGTGAGCTAGTTAGATTTTTTATCTAAAAAGAGGGTGTGCACCAAAGAGGTAGCTTAGGAAGCAATTGTACAGATCTTTTTGAGTCCTTAAGCCAGGTTGTGTCTATGCCAAGAAAAAATCTAATGTCTGATAGCTCCTAATTTATTTTGAAAAAAAATCCGACATTTTTGTCTGATAAATTTTAAAGGCAAATCTAATGTATGGTAATGTCCGATAGCTCCTAATCGTGGATAAATAATCATGAAAAAAATCTCATGTCTGATAAATAATATTTTTTGGTAGTTTAGGTATCCTTAATTATCTCTATCTATTTAAGTAAATCATGAGAATTCGACCCAAGTTGTAGCCAATTGCATGCAACATCATGTGGACTTAGTTTTTTCTTTTTTAATTAATTATTAGTTAAAACTTACAATTGACATGAAAAATTATGTAAATTAATTTAGAGAGAGACAAAAGAAGATATTGTCGCTATGATATTTTTTTGAAGAAACATATGAGCTGTAAGCTACATGGCAGCTTGGAAGGAGGAAGACTTTGTCCCTGCATCCCTGATCTTTGATCTAGCTAGCAAGATCCTTCCGTACACATCTTCTTCCATAGGGTAACAATATATAATTAAAATCAAAGATCAATATCCGGTTTGCTTACGTTATATATAGTGATATATACTAACAAGCCATATCAAATCCATCCATCGATCTCAGGCTTTTAATATTTTTTTCTCCTTCTGAATTCTACAATATCTCATTGTACTGATCTCAAACATGCCTGGAACCCTACCAAACCTCACCTTCGGCTTCCTCATTCTCTTTCTCTTCTTAATCCTTAGCCACGACAAACACTTGCGCAACTTCCGATGACCGCTTGTCGGAGAGCTCAAGGAATGTATGCGTCTGCTGCACAAAGTGAAATTGGTTTTTGTAATGGTAATGAGCTTTGCTTTCATGCAAGGGAAATGGAGTGGAAGCAGTATCAGCATTTTGGGGCGTAACCCCATATATATCGTCAACCGTGAGGGAGACGCCGATCGTTGGAGGGAGCGGGCTTTTCCGGTTTGCACGTGGCTATGCTGAGGCTAGGACTCACTCACGGGAAGCTAAAACTAGGAGTTGTGTCTATGTCTTCGACTTTTGATGCCATAATATGCTTTACGTCAATCATGGTGGTTTGCATTTCTTTTTGTTTGCTTCTGATTCATTGATTTTGCTTTTGAATTCCATCTTTGCCCAAGATTTGACAGTCATATAGAAAGAGGCGTGTGATATGACCAAACTATGAAGTTTTGCACTTCCAAACATATTTAGGATGGGAACATAGAAATGGCCTTTAATTTTTGCCTACACTAATGTGCAATTTAATTATCATACTTTTAGTTCAATTATAGCATTAATTTATAAATATACAATTAAAGCAAATGAATTATATAACTATAATACATCAGTTTTTTAAAATATTTTATTATTTTTTATTACAAGTGTTAACATATAGATTATAAATCTAATAATATTATAGTATTACATCAAATTAAAAGTTCAAATCGATTTTTATTAATTTAAACAAAAGAGTAATAATGACCTAACTCTATAATTTTATCAAAGTTCAAGTACTTTTTCCAACTTAATTTCTCCACAAATAAATTATATAATTACAAGAAACACAAATACGCGAAAAAACTGTATAAAATCCATATCCTACACAAGCGCTAGTCTATGTATATATAAAAGAGAAAATTGTGAGAAATAACCTTTCTCATTAACTCAATTCAAAAATATCATTTGCTATAATTTTAACTATTTTTGGTCAAGTTTTTGTATGACTTGACAATAATACCCTTTAAACAATTTCAGACAAATTAAAATAGTTTCAATTTTCTCTCTCCCGCCATCCAGATAAAAATTTTAAAATTAAATCTCGATTTCTCTCTCTGCTCAAATATGTCTATCTCGCCATCCAATTTGCAGATATAACATCAAGCTCTTTCTTATTTTGTTTTATTTTTTTGGATGTGGATCTTAGGTTTCTTAAAGGCGATGAACGGCGATGAACAGCGATTTTGCTCTTTGCAGGCAGCGATTTTACTTAGGGAAAAAGAACAACCAAAGCATGTTTGATGGGTTTTATGGTGGTTCACGGTTTTGTTATGTCTGAGATTGGGATGATTGTTAAGCATGTTTGCTAAGGATTTTGATTTATTTTATGGGATTTTGAGTTGAAACTGTTCAGGGAATATTTATGGGTATATTTTATTTTTGTATAAGGGGAGTGAGCAAGACCTCTTGATAGGGATATATTTTCTCTTGCTTTGGAGGGTTATGAATTTTTGTAACCTATCTTTTATGAAATGCACAATTTCATGGCTTAGCAAAAAACCAATATGTGTTTTAGGTACTTGAGTTTGTTGGTTTATTCATAGAACCCAAAATTAAGTTTATTGGTTTTTAGGTATTGCGTGACTTAATCACCGTGTGACTAGTTTTTAGTCATTATGTGATTAGTTTTAGGCATTACGTGACTAGTTTTTATACATTGCATGACTAATTTTTAAGCAATGCCTAAGTCACACAATGCCTTATGAACTAGTCACGCAATGCATATCAACTAGTCATGCAATGCCTTATCAGAAACTAGTCACGTAATACCTTATCAGAAACTAGTTACGCAATGCCTTATAAAAAAACTAGTCACCCAATGCCTATTATTAACTAGTCACGCAATGCCTATTATTAACTAGTCACGCAATACCTTATCAGAAACTAATCAAGTAATGTCTTATCAAAAATTAGTCACGTACTGTCCAAAGTTAGTCACGTAATGCCTAAAAACTAGTCACATAATTTTCAAAAATCACCAAAACTACTGAATTCCATTTAACAAGATCAACAACTTCAAACGATACACCATATTCCATTTAACAACATAATTAACAAATATGAATGCTCAAAATGTTCGAAAGTTTTTCTTCATATATCAAAAATCACTCTAAAATGTTTAAAAATGCTCAAAACGCTCACAGGTTTTCTTCGTGTATCAAAAACTACTCCAAAATGCTCAAAATACTTAAACGTTTTTCTTTCTGGCAAGGAATGCTCTAGAGATAAATCGTTTGGTGAAAAAAGCTCAAAAAATATAAGTCAATTTGAGGCGTAAACCTAAACATACTTGACTCATTAATAGGTTTCGGGTTGAGGCGCGGAGCCTAGCGAATGGATCGGTTTCATTAAGAATAATTTTGTCTAATTTTTTTTTCTCTTGACTAAAAACAAATAAAATTATAAGAAGAACTATTTTAAAAACGTCTTATACCTCAGGCCTATTTATGAAAAGTACTCTATATAAAAATATAAATATATTAGTTCTTAGGAGGACAAAGATAATTTCCATTAACAATTATGTAAAATGGCTTCGTCTGCTATAGAAACATTTCAACTTGTTCAGTATTTTCAATTTTCCTTTGGAAACCAAAGAGGGTCAAGAATAGTAATGGGAACGAAGGTGATCAACTTGGACCCCAGCACCATGATATATATATATATATATATATATATACACACACATAGGTCTGGACCACATTAAGCCAATCAGAGGTAAATGTCATAACGTTTTTTGGAAACTATGGTTTCAAAATTCAAATGCTCTTTCTTTACTCTTACCGGTCTCCGCAACTTACAGAGATTCGTAGCTTTAATTTCTATGATGATGGCCTTGGGCTTTCTCCCATCTCCCCAAAAGCGCACTACTAAGTTCAAAAAATATTCTTCTTTGGCAGCTTGGTCTAAAAAAAGAATGAATGAATTCCATCCTCCATTCGGTTTCTTGTAAAGTTTCAAGTGGTGAAGGCTAAAGCTATTGCATTATAAATTTCACAAACTTAGCTTGGAAAAGGATTTTCCTTTTTCTTTTAATATAATTTAATTAATGCACTAGTTTTGATTTTGGCAGTCAATTTTCTGAAGAAAACATAAAATCAATATAGCAGTGAGTGGACAGATTTGATGGGGACACGAGAGCATGCTACAATTGGTTAATTTTGTAAGTTAACATCATTGAATCAATGTTTTTAAAATAAAAAGCATAATTTGATTTAGACATGTATATTAATTTTCAATAAATAATAAAATGCTCAACAAAATCCATTGTACGTATCACCTTTTGGTAGATCGCAAGAAACCACAGATACATTAATTATTCAATCATTAATTAATTATAAGGTGAAATACTTGAACTTCTAGCACTGCTTAATGTATGACTCCATGAATCTTCTTGTCTTGGACATGGGATTTTAATGAAAATATCAATCAACATAAAGTGGCCCAAAGACACATAAGGATGGAAGTTACCCAAGAAAACCAGAAGAGAATAAAGGAACATAAGCCATAAAAACCAAAGGAAAATAAGCCACAAAAACCAAAGGCATCGATGATCATATCAATAATGGAAGACATAGACGTTGTACTCCACCACAGCATCCCCGGTTTTAGTATCAAATGTGTGAGTCTTTGCCTGAGCATAGCTACGGGCAAACCGGAAAAGCCCGCTACCACCAACAATTGGCATCTCCCTCACGGTCCAGAAGACAGTGTTTCGCCCTAGAAGACTAAGGGAGCTACCGTTGTACTTTCCTTCCGTAAAAGCAAAGTTCATTACCATTAACAAACCAACTTCATCTTGGGCTGCGGACGCGTAAATTCCTTGCGCTTTTCCCACGAGCTTGGAGTTGCGCTCAGGTGCAACGGTCAAAGGGTCATCGGCCATCACCACAGCACCGAAACCAGTTTCGGATTTGTTTGTCATGGCTGCGCTGGCTACTCGAACGGCCGAGGGCTTTCGTCCACTGACTATGTCATGGAAGTAGAAGTGAAGGTGGCTGAGTTTCTCTTGCTTGAGTCCTAGTTTGGCTGGGGATAAGATGTTTGAGAAGCCATTAGATTTTGTAGAGGCAAGAGTAGTCGAGAAGAAGAGCAGAGTAAACAGAAAGAGGGAGGTGGAGGAGAGCAGCTCTGAGAGGGTTTTAGCCATATTAAAATTGTACACAGTTTTCCGGATTTTGAAGGATACGAAATATATAAAGAGCTAAGATGGGTGACTACCAATATTTTATAACGAAACAAAACGTGGGTTTGGTAACATAACTCAGTTAATAGAGTAAAGTCGCATGGAATATGGGTTATTTCGGAAGAAAATTACAAGCAGGCGTGTCAAAGTTAGGCCGGTGGGCTGCCTTTTTATGTCATGCCGTCCGCTTGAAAATATATATGTAGCCGAAGACAACAACTCCTTTCTCTTGAGCCAACACAGAAACCATTTACCGTTGTAAATAAATGAATCATCATAAATGAAGCCAGTTCAGACACAGCAATAATCAACTAAAAAAAGATTGGGCTTTTGTATTTTCGCAAATATGAAAATAGAGCTGTGTAAAAAAAAGAAACCATGCAGCAATCAGCATGTTTCTATGCTATTTATATAGCAGCACATTACTGAATATGTATGTATTTCGATATAGTCTATCTTAAATTAATCTCCTTTTCTACTTTCCGGGGGAGCTCAGAAATTTAAAATCGTCCTTTCTTGACTCAATTGTTAAGAGGAAATTAGCCTAAAGTAGACAAAAAGTACTTCAATTTTGTTCACAACTCCTTCCATTGAAGAACCTATTTTCTGCAGTTCGAAATTAATCTCTTAATCTCTGTTTTCTTGGATGTGTGGGTTGTCAAATGAACAGGTCAATAAAGTACTTGACGCGCTGCTACGAAAATTAAGCAAGTAATTTTCCACAACAAAAGCAGAAGCTAATACGATAATTCCTTACCACCAAGGGAGGAAATCAATGTCCAAGCAGTGTGAACCACGCAAAGGCAATATATATATATATGCGCACTTTGGTTAAAAGGTCTTTGATTCCAAGAGATTTCCTTCTCTTGTATTGCTTTTGTTCGATTTCTAATTTTCATCTCAAGATTAATTACTCGCCAAAATCATGCCATGATGACAAAATTGATGTCATCTCCAAGTATTCCATAAGAATGTGAGCTTTAAAGTCAAATTTGTCACTCTACTATAGTTTAATATTGAATTTTATCATTATATTTCAATTTTATTAGTTTTTATCATTATAATTTTGTTGATTTTGAGTAAAAAGTAAAAGAATTGAATTATTTCACGTAACAAATTTCCATAAATTTTATTATTTTTATCTAAAAATCAATAAATTATGGTTAATTTTAATAAAATTAAGATATATTGACAAAATTCAACATTAATCTATAATATAATAATAAATTTGACCATAATCTTTAAGAATATGGACTCGGTTCTGGAAAAACCATAGAGGGCCAAAATGACAAAGGAATATCTACCGTTTCCAAGTTAAAGTGACCTACAGCACTATTTCAAGGGAAACATAGCCTTGAAGAACAGAAGGTTACCCTGTGAAAAGAGGAGAGAATTGTAAAGGAAGAGCAGCTGCTTTCAAAGGTCTAAAGGTGGCCTGTTAGTCTGTCTCGTCGGGCATTTAAGACTCTTATGCCATTAAAGAAAAAAAAAATGCATGGCAAGGACCCCCACGTTTAAAAATTGTCGAAATCTCGTGTTTTGAATGAGACATGGAATCAAGTTTGCTTTCTCATTTAAGATTATCAATTTTGATAATTTATATCTAACTATTTACGTCTAAGTATTATTGATTTAATAATTTTTTAAATTTAAAGTATGTGATCATTGAAGTTTAAATTCAAATTATTAATAGTGATTGAATTATATATTTATATAAATTTTAACAATCATATTTACATCTAATATAAAATAAAGTATTATAATATCTATATATCAACTTATGCAAAGTTCAAATTCAAAATATTAACAACTAGCAATAAATTCTCATTGTAAAAGGAAAAGATGAGATTCTAATCCAATCAAAACATTCTAAAACAAAGGTCCTGGTAGGGTATGTGATGTGCACTTTCTATATTGGGTGAACGAGTGTGGTTGATTCATTCAACAATAACCTCATACATGCTCAAAAATATAGCAAAATGCGGTCCTTAATTACTCCTTAGTCCTTACCAACTCTGTCTCTAGCAAACTTCATGGTGCACAGATTGTTTACACAATCTCAACTCGCTTAAGAATATGATCCTTTGGGCATCATGTTAGGGAGATTGCAAATCTGTTCTTGAATTTTAATTCCAATAATCGCCTAAGAATAATCGCCTATGATTACAAAAGCGAGTTAAATGTTTTTTATTTTTTTTAGTTTCCTCTTCAGACAGAAACGAAAATTTAACTGAGATGGGAAGCTGGAGTTCTATATTTTAACTCGGCCCCGTTTTATGTCGAGTTATTGTCACATGGTGAATGTGTAAAAATAAAAACTTATAAGATCTTAACAATAATCATTAAAAAAATTTTAATGATTAATTAAATAAAAAATAAAATATTTTACTTTTCTCTCTAAAATCTCTTTTGCTTTCTTTTCTTGTTCTTATGAAATCCTAAAACAGAAAATTGAGAAATTAGTGAAGAGATTTCGGATTTTAATTGAAAAAGATAGAAGAAATTGTCTGCCAAGATGAGTATGTAAGATTTTGAGTTTTTGTTGAAAGAGATTGTGCTAACCCTGAATATTTCATCAATTTAAATTGCAAGCAATCAAATACTGCGTGTCAATCATCAATAAATGGTTTACTAGACAAAAATAATTTAAAATTTAATGACAAAAATTATGTGTGCGTTTCAATCATCAATCAAACCCTGACCTGTTTGATCTTTCTTCTCAAGAAAACGAATGCAAAAACTTGAGGATGCTGGGGGGGGAAAATGCAAAAAAAAAAAAAAAAAAACATATCTGATACCTGAAAATTAGAACTCTGAGCAATTAAAGCGTAACTCTATTGAAATCGATCATATCTGGTAGATCCAGATTTTAGTTTCTGAAAATTCAATGTTTTTGTTTCAAAGTAAAGAAATTTCAAAGAGAAAAGTGAAAATATTTTTTTTTATTTAATTAATTATTAAAATATTTTTAATATTTATACTTAAGACAGTTTTTATTTTAATTTGTTAACGCAACGTGGCGTTTGTTGGTGAGTTAACAGCGTACAGAAGTTGTATAGATGATAAATTGTATTTTTCATAATTACATTATTTTAACAAAATATTCAAAAATGTGCTGTGAACCGGGCCTCGTTTAGCCCTTGAATCAATTCAGGCTTGCATCCCAAAGTCCAAACAGGTCCAAAAAGTGGACGGCCCAAACCCGAAACCCGAAAAAGCTGAAAAACCGAAGGAAAATAAGAAACCTAGCGAAGGAAAGAAGCGGCTCTAAAAGGATCGTTTTAGGGTTTTGTTCCTCCACAATGCTACTCTCTTCTTCCTTGGAGCTCGAGAGAGAGAAAACCTGAGAGAGTGAAAAATGCCTGCCGGTCACGGTCTCTGCGCTCGGACAAGGGATTTGTTCGCCAGACCCTTCAGAGAGAAGGGTTACATTCCCCTGTCGACTTACCTCAGGACTTACAAGATCGGCGACTACGTAGACATCAAGGTAAACGGCGCCGTTCACAAGGTTATGCCCCACAAGTTCTACCATGGCTGCACCGGTCGTGTCTGGAACGTCACCAAGCGCGCCATCGGCGTTGAAGTCAACAATTAAGCTCTTTTTTACTTTGATTTCAATTTTCCTTCAAAAAATATAAAAATTTATTATGTTATTATTTGCATATAACTGTGAGTTAAATTTTTTTTAATTTTCATAAAAAATTTTATTTGAATATTTTACTTTCAGTTTTTGAAAATATTAAATCATCTCTGATCTTAGACTTCGAGTTCTTATTGTAACAAGGGTGAGCTAGTTAGATTTTTTTATCTAAAAAGAGGGTGTGCAACAAAGAGGCAGCTTAGGAAGCATTTGTACAGATCTTTTTGAGTCCTTAAGCAAGGTTGTGTCTGTGCCAAGAAAAAATCTAATGTCTGATAGCTCCTAATATATTTTGAAAAAAAATCCGACATTTTCGTCTGATAAATTTTAAAGACAAATCTAATCTATGGTAATGTCTGATAGCTCCTAATCATGAAAAAAATCTCATGTCTAATAAATAATCTTTTTGGTAGCTTAGGTAGCCTTAATTATCTCTATCTATTTAAGTAAATCATGAGAATTCGACCCCAGTTGTAGCCAATTGCATGCAATATCATGTGGAGTTAGTTTTTTTCTTTTTTAATTAATTAGAAGTTAAAACTTAGAATTGACATGAAAAATTATGTAAATTCATTTAGAGAGAAAAAATAAGATATTGTCGCTATGATATTTTTTCGAAGAAACATATGGGCTGTAAGCTGCATGGCAGCTTGGAAGGAGGAAGACTTTGTCCCTGCATCCCTGTTCTTTGATCTAGCTAGCAAGATCCTTCCGTATACATCTTCTTCCATGGGATAACAATATATAATTAAAATCAAAGATCAATATCCGGTTTGCTTACGTTATATATAGTGATATATACTAACAAGCTATATCAAATCCATCCATCGATCTCAGGCTTTTAATATATTTTTCTCCTTCTGAATTCTACAATATCTCATTGTACTGATCTCAAACATGCCTAGAACCCTACCAAACCTCTCCTTCCGCTTCCTCATTCTCTTTCTCTCCTTAATCCTTAGCCACGACAAACACTTGCGCAATTTCCGATGACCGCTTGTCGTGAGAGCTCAAGGAATGTATGCGTCTGCTGCACAAAGTGAAATTGGTTTTTGTAATGGTAATGAGCTTTGCTTTCATGCAAGGGAAATGGAGTGGAAGCAGTCTCAGCATTTTGGGGCGTAACCCCATATATATCGTCAACCGTGAGGGAGACGCCGATCGTTGGTGGGAGCGGGCTTTTCCGGTTTGCACGTGGCTATGCTGGGGCTAGGACTCACTCACGGGAAGCTAAAACTAGGAGTTGTGTCTATGTCTTCCATTATTGATGCCATAATATGCTTTACTTCAATCATGGTGGTTTACATTTCTTTTTGTTTGCTTCTGATTCATTGATTTTGCTTTTGAATTCCATCTTTGCCCAAGATTTGACAGTCATATAGAAAGAGGCGTGTGATATGACCAAACTACGAAGTTTTGCACTTCCAAACAAATTTAGGATGGGAACATAGAAAAGGCCTTTAATTTTTTCCTATACTAATGTGCAATTTAATTATCATACTTTTAGTTCAATTAAAGCATTAATTTATAAATATACAATTAAAGTAAATGAATTATATAACTATAATACATCAGTTTTTCAAAATATTTTATTATTTTTTATTACAAATGTTAACATATAGATTATAAATCTAATAATAATTTATCATAGTATTACATCAAATTAAAAGTTCAAATGGATTTTTATTAATTTAAACAAAAGAGTAATGATGACCTAAATCAATTATTTTATCAAAGCTCAATTACTTTTTCCAAATCAATTTCTTCGCAAATAAATTCTATATAATTACAAGAAAAACAAATAAATGCAAAAACTGTAAAAAAAAAAAATCCATATCCTACACAAGCACTAGTCTATATATATAAAAATATAAATATATTAGCATCACAGCCCAAAACCCGAGCCATGACCAGCGTATGGGCCCAATAGGCATAACCCACCAAGCCCAAGCAAGTTTTTCTATGTAAACCCGTCAATAGTCTATCTATCACTTCTTTTTCTTTAGGATCTAAAACTCGTGATTTCTAATAACAATCTCTTTAAATCTAAATCGTGAAAATCAAGTACATACAAAGTTCACAACAAATCTCACAATTTATATTAAACCATCACATATAAATATACAACTGACCCTTGACAACCAGCGGAGTGACCTTAGGCGTGGGTGCTATCATTGAGAGTTGTAGTGAACCTACCGAAAGAAGAATAGGAGGGAGCACCTCAACCTAGGATCCAACTACCTTCGATTCTGAAAACTAAAACATGAAGTTGAAAAAAATGAGTATAGATTTAGTGAGTGAACATAAAAAGGGAACAAGCAAGCGATACACAAGATTTTTTTAAAAAAAACACGATGCACTTGTATTGAAATCATGCAATTTGTATATCATAAACAAAACTCGATGCCATGCTGTTTTTCAACTCATTTTGAAAACATTTAAGAATATCAACTTTCAATATACAATTCAATCACATTACATTTTCCAAAAATCTCTACTCTATAGGACAGGTGCACATGCGTGCAAAAATTCACATATACATTAGGTATATATAAATATATAGATAATTCAAACATACACCAATGTCATCTCCACACTCGTCACCATGGCTCCGCACATACACTTGCCAACCTCAACTCAGCTCATGTGCACTCCTACACCGCACATAGCTAATATCTTCATGTGCACTCTCACACCGCACATGACATATATCATCATCATGTGCTCTCCCATACCGCACATGGCATATATCATCAGCGTGTGCTCTCCCACACATCGCACACTACTGACACCGTCATGTGCACTCCCACACCACATACGCATGGTTATAATTATCATTCAACATTGCATTTCAATGCATGGCACACATAACAATATGTAACAAGAATCTTTGCATAACAATACATCACATGCCACAAATCAATTGGTAATTCAACATAATATTTCAAATACGTAATTCATCACATTATACGTTAAAAAACGTAAAAGTATCACTTGTGACAAGCTTGTTCCCATGCATAAATTTTAAAAGAGTCAAACCAAAGATATTCTAATACTTCATTGAACACATATGCATTTGTTCAAAACATTTTAAATGCAAGTTCACTCACTTTACGATAGCGGGATACTATATCGCTATTAGTTCGGAGATGTATCTAGCTATTTCTACTTACCAATCACTCGTTATTTTCCTCCGGCACACCACCACAGTATACTATCTTTACTTTTGCACTTCCTAGCCACAATCCAAATTCAATATCTTTAGTGTATATCATTTCTACTTCTCTTTTTCATTCAATCATGAATCCTTATTCAACTAACTTATATCTTAACACATTTTTACCAAAGTTACCTTTATCCTTTGCTTGCGTAATTCTTTAAGTTATAAATACAGGTAACTTATTTATGACTCTAACACATATATTAATCTTTTCTAAAGATATTTATCAAGTTTAACCATCATTTTCACACCAATAACCTAGCATATGGCAATAACTATAAATTTACTTCCCTCAAGCATTTTCTAAGTCCACATGCACCACAATTTACTTTTACATGCTGCCACAATCACAAACAATCAATACATATCTCATTTTACCTTTCTACTTGTGATTGAAAGGTTAGAACGCTTACCCACCACTTAATCTAGCTCAAAATCACCATGCATTCCAAGATTCTTCCACATGCATGCCTCGGGTTCCCTGAATCTTTATTGATCCTTGCTACCACAAACAAAACCTCACATCATAATTGGTTTAAACTACATGTTTTCCAACAAAACATCATTTTCTACCTTCCTTACCTTCAAATCCACAAGGCAAACCACCAAAATCTTTTCAACCTCAACGATGGTGTGTGAGTGGGGTGGAAAACCTCTTGGTTTTCTCTTTTCTCCTCTAAGGCCGAGCCTCTTCCGAGCTTTTCTCTTCCTTTTTCCTTTCTTTCTTTCCTTTCTTCTTTCTTCCTTTCTCTCTCCTAGGGTTTAGTTGGGATGAAAAATGAGGTTGAGAGTTGTGGGTTGGGTGAATAAAGGGGTAGGAGAATGGAAAAGTAAGAAAAGAAGAGAAAAGAGAAGAAAAACTTGATTTTCATGGTGAAGAAAGAAAGTCACGTTGGGAGGAAGAAGAAGAAGAAGAAAAATACCTTATGGAGAAGATAAGGACCGGCCATGGATAAGGAAGAAAAGAGTCAAAGCTTCTTTTAGAAGCTTTGACCAAGCTCATGGAAAAATTACTGTTTTGCCCTTTAAGTTTTTCCTTTTTTTTTTAATTTAGTCTTCCCAACAATCTTTTAATTTCAATTTTCTTCTATTTTTCTTCCTTCACATGTGTGTAAACAAAATATAAAGTTTACACTTCAACGCGATACCATCATAAATTTAGATATATATTTACTCGCACTAACTTTATTTAATAAAGACACACCGGTCCTACTAACGTCGTTTTTCTTTGAAATGTTTTTTTATTTCTTCTCTCCCACTTATATTAGCCATATACTCCGCCATTATGACTAATTTCGACATCAAACAAAATATTAATATTTTAATATTATTTTATTAATAAAATATTATTTTATTTCAAGATTTTTCACTTGTCTCCTTGGAACCCAAAATATCTTATTATGCCCTAATTCACTTTCGAATCACCTTTTAACTCACTAATTTATCCTTAATAAAAATATTATTATTTTATTATTATTTTCTCGAGTGCAGGATATTTTATTTTAAAATATCTTTTTCACCCATCTCCACTCTATGGCTCTTAAATCAGCATCCATTGACCCTTTGTCTCGATGATAAGATCATATTGACTTCTCTACAAGGGTATAAGATGTCACAATCTCTCCCACTTAAAAGAATTCGTCCTCGAATTCACCTCAAGATCGAGTTGTTAATCTCACTCAATGATCTTATTTTGTTTCCTCATTCATAGGGAGTTTTGATTTATTCACCTCGTTTACCTTCAGTTCGACTAGTACACTTCACTTATGTCTATCGTCATCTTTTAGAATCCAATTGACAGTACCCTTTACAATCATTATCCCTTATTATTATGACGTCGAGTACGCCTTTATCTCCATCATTAACTTTGAACCATAATTCCATCTCAATCATACCGATTTCGATCACATATTATACTTACTTATGTATACCTAATCACCTCTTATTACTTCATTCCTTGTCAAACTTCTCGATATTCATTCATTAATCTTATCCCCATACACTATTATCTAGCTTACAGCATTATAAACATGCCATATTCATTCTTGTATGCATTTCTAACATTATAGGGAGTTGAATCTTTCAACCATCCCCTCATACGTTATGTTTATCTTATATTTATGCAACTTAAATCTTCTTAATCATATTTGTCCATCTTGTATGGCTTAATCACGCTACAAGTTACATTTCCTTGATTTTATTTCTTTTACTGTTACTCCAAAAATTTCTTATATCAACATAACTTAATTTCTGATGGGATTTCTTATCATTGTACTATTTATACAACTCATCAAATATATTGAGTTCAAATTTCGAATTACTAAGAATAATTCTTCACTTTAGTTGGGCACATCACTAACTCCACACATACATATGTACAAGCACATTTAAATGTCCACATTCCTCATTATGTGTAGGAATCCTTGTGTTCAAGTGTCGTCAGACTAATTTCTCTTTGTTCATTCCCATCCATAACCAAGATTCAATACAATAATTCTCATAGTTCACGTCAATATTCTCGTATTTTATCTAAGAACATTGGGGTACAATCAATTTCAAATTGCCCTTTTTAGTTGTTTAAATTACCATTCAACTTGCATCTTACCACAAGTTATCTCTTATGTAATCCATACGAATTCTCATTATGCCTATGCATAAGTTCATATTATTTATATCATTACCAACTATATGCTTAAGTTTCATTGTACTATATATCTTTACATCACAAAGTAATTAATCACATCTCACTTGCCAAATGTCATTTTCATTAAATTGTAATCCAGTATCCGTATATGCTTTATAATTGCATTGATCCTTCAAAGATTCATCTTTACTTGATCATTGCATCTTATGCAATACCATAATTCCCAAAAATCATCTCTATTTCTTGATTATCTTTCATACTCCTAACATATATATATATATTATATTCTTATTGCATTTCGATTTTAACGAGTCACTTAAGACTTAGACTCATTTGAATCATGCATGCCTCACGCATTTCCAAATTCCAAATTCCAATTTCCAAATACATTATGAGGTTTTCATTATCCGGCTTCATTATCAAGATTACCTTCAATCGTCTTTTATACTATTCTTTTATACCAATATAACACCATTCTCGCTTAGCCAGTTTACAATTTGTACTTGATATTGCAACACCTGAAACAAGATTCTTCTCAAGTACTTCTCAATGTCAATGCGAGTATCATTTTCAGCTTACAGCTTCTTTTTTGTAGCTACATAACTTAATGCTTGTTTTCACAAGATCCATAGTAGAATTCCTCTTGAGTATTTCCTTATGGATACCTACCTTAAACTTATGTCTCACCGCATATGATCACTTAACCCGTGGTTTAGCCGTTAGGCTCCTTAGCAAGTTTTAAAATCCCACATATTATACGTGCTGCGTATGTTTGGTAATTCCTTCTCAAGGATGTTCATGCATTCCCGAAACACTTAATCATTTATTTGCTCTTTAACATCTCGAGCATATCATTCCAAAAAAGCATGCACTTATTCACCAAGATATTCAAATGCATGCTCATCTATTCACATTTCAATTTATCTTCATGGGTTTCTAGCATGCCACATAATTGGCCTTGTGTTGTTACTAATCCTTTTCATTCAACTAACTAAAGACAAAATTTGTAAATCCTTATAGCAATACTTTATATCAACTCATTTGCTATGCCACCCTTGTAATCCTTCATTCACAATTTTGTCCCTTGGTATTGACATCCCTCAATTCTTATTAAATTAAAGATTTATCTTTCTCAAGTTCCTTATTTTACCCCCAAGGGTCTACATTTGTGTCAAATTATCATTTTATAATGTCATGGCATCATGTGCCTCCATCCTTACTACCTATCGTACATTCATAAGAAACAATTAAAAGACTGACATACCTTTTTTTCTTCTTTTGTGCATTGCACAACTCTTCAAGACCTACCTACACACTACAGCCACTTGACCAATGAATTATCCCTTTTGACCATTTTTCTGTTTATCCAGCATATACCCCTTAACATTTCTCATCCACAGGAATGCCGGGTTATAATTCCTTCAATACTTAAGTTTACAATCCTCGACATTAAGCACGTTAACCATTCAAAGTATCACTTATTGTCACGACCCAATACTTCCCTCGAGCCCGTGACAACCGCTGCAGTGTCCCTGTAGACACTCATTGCCCGGAATGTCAACCCGAAACCTTGTAAGGCTTTACTATCAGTTTCTCATTTCCCTTGTGAGCAACCATTATCAAATATCGTGTTCTAAAAGATTTTAAACTGTTTTCAACTAAAAACAAATAAAATATTAATTTTCGTCTCACAGGGGTATTTTGGTCATTTTTCTCAAAAATTTCGAAACTGGCTAAAACGTAATATACAAGTACAAAACACATAATTCATATTCAAAATGAGTTTAAAAGTCTAAAATCTTCATTTAAAAATGAAATTACGGTTATTTGAATATAATAAGAAAATAAAAGAAATATTAAGTAAAATATTCTATTTTCTTATAAAACAATATTTATAGAGTTATACGTGAATAATTTTTTATAGCGTAAAAGATAAATAAATTTATACATACTGAAATACAATAAGCCAAAATATTTAATTTAATTTACAATAACAAGAGGGCCCCCGAATAAACAAAAGTAAAGAGGACTGTGAACCTACGGTTTGGAAAATGCAGATCCAACGGTAGTCCTTGAAGAGATCAGCTGTCTACAGTCTATACTGAACCTGAAATGGGTGGAAAGGAGGGTGGTGAGATTATAAAATCCCAATGAGTAAACAGACATCATCATAAACATCTAGAGTTGAGTACATGGAGACAATAAAGTAAATCATTGTAAACTAGGTCACAGTATTAGAATACATTTTATTTAAAATACGTAAAAAGGCTTATGAATTTCATAAAAACTAGGCTTGTGCCATAAATCCATTCTCAGGGACACCTTGGCCGAGGCATCCTACCGAGACCGCTAAGGCTATTAAAATTCACATTTCACATAAATCATGTTTTTGTTTTAAAAACATAGCCATTCTTTGGCGTTGGCTGAGTTCCCCCTCACGTGGTGGTTTGGCGTGAAGTGAACCCTAAGCTTTACCCCAGAAGATACCCTATGCGCCTCTCCGTTCGAGGTAAGAATATAATGGGGTTTATCGTGTCCCTCTAAAAGGTTGGTCCACAGAAACCTCCTACTGCAGTGATTAATTAATATATAATCTATCATACAATAAAACTCAATAACATGATATGGCAATTTTGTAATTCGCAGTCTTTCAAGGCAACCAAATAATTCGTATTTCAATACAATTGCCAACTAGCCAATCATGCCCAATTTATCATAAGCTAATCAATTTAAACAATCAAATTGCCACAATTAACAGTCTCCGTGTACTCTATTTTTTAAAATCATTATTAATTTCAAAACAATTTATAATTTAATTTCATTGAAACACATTTATTCATAAAACATGAAAATTTACCTTTTTAAATTCCTTTTTCCATAGAATTCATGAAATCCCCTAAAAACCACCCTAGATAATTAAAATGACAGGAAGTTTACTCACAATGTCTAGAGTGCCGATTCTCGAAATACTCAAACTACTGGTCCTCGGATGCAATTCCCTTGCCTTTATCGGAGAACTCGCCACCTTTACACAATACAAAATTGAGAAACTCACTACATTGGTACTAAATTGAAATTAAACTAATTTAGACTATTAATGCATAATATGGAATGCAAAAATGCACTGATAACTATCTAAACTCGGTATTGGCCTAATTCGTCTTATCACCGGATTAAATTACTAACGCGTCTAATTTAATTCCAAATTAATTTTTTTCAGTTTCTATACCTCAATTGCACCCAAATTGACTTAATGTCCCTTAGTGTGCTGCAAATTATCAATCTCGACAGTAAATTACGAAAATACCCCTAGTGGGTAAAAATCGTATTTTTGCTCCGAAAATTCTCATTATTTTTCTAGGCTCATAATTCATCATTTCTTAACCAATTTTCCTAGAATAAAAATCAAACTCATCCTCACTCAATACATGATAAATTCGGCCATTAATGGTTGTGGGAGAAAATAAATTCTTTTCTTGTTGTTTTGTTTCTAAATATGCTAAACTAACTAAAAACACTAACATAACTTAAAATCAAATAAATCCAACAACTTTCTCTCTCCTAACCCATTTTGATCAGCCAACAATTCATCATAAAAACATGTAATTTAAGCATGGAAAATAAGGAGAAATGCTTAAGGAAAATAGAGTTCAAGCTTAAGTTGAAAAATCCTACCTTTTTCACTTGTTTTCCTTATTTTTCACACTTTTTCTCTTGAAATTCCTCACCTAGGGTTTGTTTTTCCTTTCTTTCCCTCTCTTCCTTGCTTGGCCGAATATTTGGAGAGTAATGGGCTGATTTATGCTGATTTTTAAGTTAAATAATAAAATATCCTAAGCTTGACACATGGCATTTTCTTATTGGTCTATTTTTAAAATTTTAAAAATTTAAACATTTTATCTCCACCACATGATTAGTCAAAGGTCAAAAATGAGGATAAAAGAAGACCATGTGCTGGAAAATTATCCTGGTGGTGGAAAATTACAATTTTGCCCCTTGAGTGGCAAAATTACCATTTTACCCCTATACTCCAAATTATACCGAAATTAAAATTTTTCACTTCTAAACCTCAAATCATACTCCAATAAGTCAAATGGAGGCAAATAAATCTTTTCTAAAAATTACCATTTTGTGTCCAAGTGGCAAATGACCATTTTGCCCCTAGATAGTGAAAATTTCGATTCAACTTCAAATTGATCCTCAAACTCCGAATTACAATTTTGAGTCATCCTTGGACTGTGACGATCTTAATCTCACCTTAAAATTCCTATTTGATCTAGTTCGATGATTAATTCAACTTTGTTGTACCTCTAGGTACAATACCGACTTTTGTAAATTTTTCGGGACTCTTCTAGCATGCAATCATGCTATCATCACATGTATGTCATGACTAGTATTTTATAAGGTCAGGCTTTACACTTATAATCTCATAGATTTCTCCCATATCTTTTCAAAATTGCAATTGTAATGAAGATTCCCAATTTTACATTTCTACGATTGATTGTTGGCTTTACCGCATTGTCTCATGATATCCTACGCAATTACAACACATTGAACTCTCTTATCCTGACGTCATCCCCTAGCTCAATGTGTTTACTCGAAAGTCAACTTCTTTTATACAACTTGCCCCATAAACTATGACTTTATTTATTTATTTTTGTATTCGAAATTATGCCAAACCCACATTCCATGATAAATGATAATTTCTAATAAACACTATCAATTCAAATGGCATTTTATACCTTGTCAAAAACTAGGGTTACCACTCAAAAGTCCATCACGTTTATTGGTAATCATTTCATAGTACTGCAAAACATATTTATCGTCAGGTCTTGTAGTTGCTTGAATCATTAATGACTTTTTAAGTCAACCTTCAATATTTGCCTAAGGTGACAAACCATGCCATTAGGGTGAATACCTTTCCTTAATCATTATAGTGCTAATCTATATCCGTCATACATGAATATTTCAACATGTACCAAGTTATTTAAATAACTACTTCATAATCTGTTTGAGTCACATAAAATACAAGCCAAACTATTAAATCCTTTATACATATAGCATATACTACTTAGTTCACACCACATTTATCCATACTCAAAGTAATACAAGTTCAACGAAACTATGAAGTGTTACTAAGATCATCGTTGCCTTGATCTGGAGACATCGACGGATGCTCTTCCGAATCCTCTTCTATCTCTTGAGGTTTCTCCATATTATCCTTAATTCAAGCTTGTTGTATTCTTATGCATTCCTCCTTATTGACGTTGTAGCACCACTTCTACATCTAGAAGGAAAGTTTCAGACAGCGGATACCTTCCTAGGACGATAACCTCCTCTTGCAATTGCCTCTTTCATCTTTTCCTCAGACCTTTCCAACAAGAAATTTTTTTACGCCTTCCTAAATCTCAGTGTTGTCCTCACTTCCAAGACTTTCACTACTTTCGAGGTTTTTTCCACTACGAAACATTATTTCCAATCCTGGTGGAATCCATCCAATAAGAATCCGGGACTGGCCACTTTCCTGACTTCCTGGACTAGGGCGCCATTGGCTCCTAGCAGTGGAATCTAACGATCTCTCGCTAGTACTATGAAGGGCATTCTGACTACCATTGCTCCTAAACATGGCGTGTGCAACAGGCGCACCTCCAAACTTATATGCAATTAAGCATCAATTACTTAGCTATTTATACATCATAGGAATAGGCAAGTTTTCTAAAGAATTAGGGGCCTATGTAGCCTCCCGTCCTTAGCTTACTTTGCGCACCCACAATCCAAAGATGAGACTCTACACATACTCCCACAACTTCGCTAACAAACACAAGAATCCCTAAGACTCAACGAAACCTGCAGCTCTAATGCCAACTTTGTCACAGCTCAAAACCCGGGCCATGACTGACTCATGGGCCCAATAGGCATAGCCCACCAAGCCCAAGCAAGCCTCTCTATGTAAACCTGTCAATAGTCCATCTATCACTTTTTTTCTTTAGGATCTAAGACTCGTGATTTCTAATAACAATCTCTTCAAATTTAAATCGAGAAAATCAAGTACATACAAAGTTCACAACAAATATCACAATTTATATTAAACCATCACATATAAACATACAATCGACCCTTAACAACCAGCGGAGTGACTCTGGGCATGGGTGCTATCATTGAGAGTCGTAGTGAACCTATCGAAAGATGAATAGAAGGGAGCACGTCGACTTAGGATCTAACTACCTTCAATCCCAAAATCTAAAACATGAAGTTGAAAAGAATGAGTATAAACTCAGTGAGTGAACATAAGAAGCGAACAAGCAAACGATATGGAAGATTTTTTTTAGAAAACAAGATGCACTGGTATTGAAACCATGCAATTTGTATATCATAAACAAAACTCGATGCCATGTTTTTTTCAACTCATTTTGAAAACATTTAAGAATATCAACTTTCAATATACAATTCAATCACATTACATTGTCCAAAAATCTCTACTCTGCAGGACAGGTGTACATGCATGTAAAAATTCACGTATACATTAAGTATATATAAATATATAGATAATTCAAACATACACCAAGGTCATCCCCACACTAGTCACCACGGCTCCGCACATACACCCGCCAACCTTAACTCAGCTCATGTGCACTCCCACACCGCACATAGCTAATATCCTCATGTGCACTCCCACACCGCACATGGCATATATCATCATCATGTGCTCTCCCACACCGCACACGGCATATTTCATCAGCGTGTGCTCTCTCACACTGCACACTACTGGCACCATCATGTGTACTCCCACACCGCACACGCACAGTTATAATTATCATTTAACATTACATTTCAATGTATGGCACACATAACAACATGTAATAAGAATCTTTGCATAACCATACATCACATGCCACAAATCAATTGGTAATTCAACATAATATTTCCAAATACGTAATTCATCACATTATACACTTAAAAACGTAGAAGTATCACTTGTGAAAAGCTTGTTCCCATGCATAAGTTTTAAAAGAGTCAACCAAAGATATTCTAATACTTCATTGAACACATATGCATTTGTTCAAAACATTTTAAATGCAAGTTCACTCACCTTACGATAGCGGGATACTACATCGCTATTAGTTCGAAGGCATATCTAGCTATTTCTACTTGCCAATATCTCTTTATTTTCCTCCGGCACACCACCACAGTATACTATCTTTACTTTTGCACTTCCTAGCCACAATTCAAATTCAATATCTTTAGTGTATATCATTTTTACTTCTCTTTTTCATTCAATCATGAATCCTTATTCAACTAACTTATATCTTGACACATATTTACCAAAGTTACCTTTATCTTTTGCTTGTGTAATTCTTTAAGTTATAAATACTGGTAACTTATTTATGACTCTAGCACAAATATTAATTTTTTCTAAGGATATTTATCTAGTTCAACCATCATTTCCACACCAATAACCTAGCATATGGCAGCAACTATAAATTTACTTCCATCAAGCATTTTCTAAGTCCACATACACCACAATTTACTTTTACATGCTGCCACAATCACAAACAATCAATACATATCTCATTTTTCCTTTCTACTTGTGATTTAGAGGTTAAAACGTTTACCCACCACTTAATCTAGTTCAAAATCACCACGCATTTCAAGATTCTTCCACATGCATGACTCGGGTTCCTTGGATCTTTATTGATCTTTGCTACCACAAACAAAACCTCACATCATAATTGGTTCAAACTACATGTTTTCCAACAAAACATCAATTTCTACCTTCCTTACCTTAAAATCCACAAGGCAAACCACCAAAATCTTTTCAACCTCAACGATGGTGTGTGGGTGGGGAGGAAAACCTCTCGATTTTCTCTTTTCTCCTCTAAGGTCGAGCCTTCTCCGAGCTTTTCTCTTCCTTTTTCCTTTCTTTCTTTTTTTTCTTCTTTCTTCCTTTCTTCTTTCTTCCTTTCTCTCTCCTAGGGTTTAGTTGGGATGAAAAATGAGGTTGAGAGTTATGGGTTGGGTGAATAAAGGGGTAGGAGAATGGAGAAGTAAGAAAAGAAGAGAAAGGAAAAGAAAAACTTTGATTTTTATGGTGAAGAAAGAAAGTCACGTTGGGAGGAAAAAGAAGAAAAAGAAAAATGCCTTATGGAGAAGACAAGGACTGGCCATAGATAAGGAAGAAAAGAGTCAAAGCCTCCTTTGGATGCTTTAACCAAGCTCGTGGAAAACTTATTCGTTTTACCATCTATGTTTCTCCTTTTTTTTTAATTTAGTCCTCCCAACAATCTTTTAATTTCAATTTCCTTCTATTTTTCTTCCTTTACATGTGTGCAAACAAAATATAAAGTTTGCACTTCGACGCAATATCACCATAATATTTAAATATATATTTACCCGGATTAGCTTTATTTAATAAAGACAAGCGGGCCCTACTAACGTCGTTTTTCTTCAAAATTCTTTCTTATTTCTTCTCCCCTACTTAGATTAGCTATATACTCCTCTTTCATGACTAATTTCGACATCAAATAAAATATTAATATTTTAATATTATTTTATTCTAAGATATTTTACTTGTCTCCTTGGAACTCAAAATGTCTTATTATACCCTGATTCACTTCCGAATAACCTTTTCACTTACTAATTCGTCCTCAATAAAAGTATTATTATTTTATTATTATTTCCTCGCGTACAAGATATTTTATTTTAAAATATCTTTTTCATCCGTTTCCACTCTATGGCACTTAAATCAGCATCTATTGACCCTTTGTCTAGTTGATAAGCTCATATTGACTTCTCTACAAGAATATGGGGTGTCACAATTAGCTATTAGGAAAACAAAGATAATTTCCATTAACTATTATCACTACAAAAAACACAGTTTTTTCGACAAAAAAAGTTCTGTTGGGTTGGAAAATTTCCATTGGAAATCCGTTGAAAAATTATTTTTCAATCAAAAAAATTTAGCTACCACCATTTTCGATGGAATTTCTAACGGATTTTTGTTGAAAATCTGTCGGAGAGCTGGAGGAGTCAAAAAATTAATGAGACCAGCAAAGTTTCCAACGGATTTCGTTGGTAATAGTAATATTTTAATTTTTTTCTTAAAATATTTTAGACTTTTTATAAATCTTATTAATCTTTTATAAAAAAATAGATATTAATAATAGCAAATACATACATATTGAAGGTATAATATTTAATAGTTTAAGTATGTTTTCCTTTGATCAATTTTGTATATTTTTTTAAAACTTTATTGAATCATACATTATAAATTAATAATTTCAAATTCATTAATTTTACAACATTAAAAAATTTATAAAAAGAACAAAATAAATTTGTTAAATTTATAAAAATACATGATAAGTTATAATAATAAATTAAACAAAAAATAATAATACTTTATGTACATTTTAATTGTAATTAGTTAATATATATAAATTAATAAGATATATTTATAATAAACATATTAATATAATATATTTTAAATATATTAATTTATTTTATCTATGTATGCAAAATAGAATCATAGCTATAGAATATATATATATATATATATAGATAAACTTGTTGTATTCACAAAAAAAATCTATATTTTTTTTAATACTGAAAATTCACGCAGGGCCCAACTACCCTGTTAAATTTTATTAATAATGAAATAAAAGTACAAAGGAAGAGGGACATAAACCGTACCTCCAAGTTACATGAACATAAGAAAGATTCATAAAAGCACCTAGAGTAAGGAAATCTATTTTATGAAAATCTATATATATATATATATATATATATTCACAAAAAAAAATCTATATGTATAACCTATTGTATTAATATGAAAGTACAAGTTATATTTTTTGATTGATATAACTTTATAATTAAGTTAATATATATATATATATATGTATATGTTTACATACATATATATATATATATATATATGCATACAACTTTATGTATATGAGTTAATATATATGTTTACATACATGTATATGAGTTAATACATATATGTTTACATACAACTTTATATAACTTTATAACTAAATTAATATATATATATATATATATATGTATGTATATGTTTACATACATATATGTATGCATACAACTTTATGTATATGAGTTAATATATATGTTTACATACATGTATATGAGTTAATACATATATGTTTACATACAACTTTATATAACTTTATAATGAAGTTAATATATATATGTATGTATATGTTTACATACATATATGTATGCATACAACTTTATGTATATGAGTTAATACATTTATGTTTACATACACAACTTTATATAACTTTATAATTAAGTTAATATATATATGTATGCATTATTCACAAAAAAAATCTATATATATAACCTATTGTATTAATATGTATGTATATGAAATATTAAAATATCCTACATATATATATATTAATATATTTTATATGTAAGTTTCTAGTAAATTTCATTTATATGATTACAGTTATTAATTTTATTAGTTATATATTATCATACTTTTTATAAAATTATATTGATAATTTGTAATATATCAAAGTATAACATATAATTTGTATCATAAATATATGTATATAATAAATTTAGTATTATCCTAAGTAATATTAAAAAAATGAATTTATTAATAAAAATTAAAATATTCACATTTGTGTCATTGTGAAGACTTGAATCTCTGACCACATGTTAAATGAAATAAACTTTAACCAATTCTACCACCCTCTTAAACTATTTTAACCCATGATCAGCTCCTAAAAATCTCATGTCCGGTGCTTAGCTCAACCAAAAGCCCAAAACGACGTCGTTTTATGGAATACAGAGGGATTTTGGTGAGTCACAAAACGGTGTTGTTTTGTAATCTTGAAACCCTAAGTATAAAATGAAATTTTTCTCCTCTCTCCCTCATTTCCCTTTTCCATGTTCTCTCTCTACCATCCGATGCTCTAACCTCTCTCTAAAACTCGATCTTTTTTTTTTCTCTCTCTTGCCGCTAGCCTCTCTTCCAACCAACGTTCCCTCCTTTCTTTTTCTATTTTTTTTCCTTCCCTCTCTCTTGCTCACCTTTCTCCTTTACCGTCATCAGCTTTCCCGTCAGCGTCTTCTTCTTTCCTTCTCTTCTCCCTCTTTTTCTTTTGTTTTCTTCTCTCTTTCTTTGTCGGCTCTTCTAGCACCAACTAGCCCTTCAAAAACGTTCTCGTTTCCTCTCTTCACCATTCACCCTTGCTACCGACTACCCAAAACCTCAGCTACATGCCGTCGGCCTATTCTTAACCGAATCTCTCTCGTCCTTTATCGACTCTTCTACCACCAACCCGTGAGTTACAAAAACTAGAATATAGCATGTTGTTTGAGCTTTCTCGATTTTGACATTCACCTTGAAAGTATACTTTTGCTTTTGCTGGAATAAAACCAGCCACATATTAGGTATGCCTACAATCTCCATAAACTGCAGTTTTGACTTTTACTAATTAAAATGAAAAATAAAATGTTTTGAGGCAATTTGATTCTTCATTTTTAACCAACCCCTATTATAAGGTCATCACAGTGAATGATATTCATATTAATGGTTCGGCAATCTGAACAGATTTTTGTAGGTAGTTTGGATCATGCTTGGATCTGTACTTTATTTACATGGTTAAATTGACAAACTTGATGTAGATACTAGATCCAATAGATGGCACGTAAGGGTTTGTAAACGAAAGTCAGGTCGTCTTATATGTGGCATGGCTTGCATTTTACTTCGATTCAGTTGTTTTCATTTGAAATGTTTCTTAGTGCCATTAAACATCTTCTAAAATTTATTAGGTCTAGCATCGAACCAGCTGCCTTATTGTTATTGGCCTGTACTTATTTAACAATCTTACTAATATGGTACAAGATTCAAGATAATAAACAATATTCTGTTGTTCATGAACCATGCATTACATTTAAATGGAACATACGCAATATATATATGCACACTCAAAAATTGTAAAATATGTAGTTATATACATACCACAATTTCAATCATAAGTCTCTCATTTGTTTTTCTGGTTTAGTTTATCTAATAAAATCAACATATGAGAAGTTCTGTGATTGTAAACGTAAAAGGAACAAGTGTCTCTTTAGTGAAATTAAATAAAATAAAACCAATATTAGTAGTGGCTATCAAATTGCTACAAATTGTTGCTTTTGTACTTGTTTAGGGGTACAATTACAATTTGAAAAAATAGGGTACAGTACAAAAAAAATCGTGAGTAGCATACAATATGCTGACATTGTTGCCTGCGTTTGAATGTTAAACACTACTGCTGGATATTTTGTTTTCTAAAGCTTATTGTAAATCTCTTCCTTCATGTAAATCTCTTTTAGCAAAATGGAAGGGAAGTTTGCTGCTTAAATCAATTGCTCGGCTTTTGTTCTCTCATCTATGCATCTTCTACTATTATTGTCCACATCTTCCAACACTCTTCATCAATGTCACTAAGCACAGGTATTTTTTACCCTCCCACCCCAATATTTACAATTCCCATAAATAGTAAGGATTCATTGCTTATTTACCTTATTAATTTGATGGACTCTTTTATTATTGTTATTATTATTACCTTAATTTTTTATTATGGTGTATATTGAATAATAATTCTGTCTTCGCTGGATGTATTGCACTTTTAAGACATAAGAAAAGAACAACATTACAGTCAAACCTAAAATCCATAACAAAACGTAACTGATCACAACCACGTGAATTAACTTTAGCATTATTGATTTAAGGCTTAATACGTAACAAAAGACATGCAATACAGCCAAACATATTGTCCCGATGATAAACAAAGAAGAGTTGAGACTTTTAAGTTTGATATTCATTAATTGGTCAAGTCAAGATATTAAATTGATAACTTTTCTAAAGCTACTTGAAACTGGAGAAGATATAAGCAAAATAAAATATGAAAAAAAATAAGAATGATATGTGTAATTTTTAAAAATTAAGTATTTACTTATTTCTTGGGAAATTGACTAATTACTTTTATGTCTAAATATTTTTTAATTTTTGAATAATTAATAATAAAAAAATCAAAACTCTCTACTTTAAAAAAACTAACAAATCCTTGCGTATGTTGGAAATTGATTAGTTTTATCATAAAAAGGTTATCATGAGGTGGGGTCTAATTGGTTGTGCTTAAGTTGAGTCCAAAAGTAAAAGTATAAGAGTTTTCGCCATTTCTCACTTACTTGGTTTTATAGGATACGTGACACTCATTAATTTATAGATAAGCTCGTGAATATGAATTTATCTACTCAGTTATAAAGTTACACTTGTATACCATCTTCTTTTTTTGTTTTCATTCTTGTATAGAATCATTTATACTATCCTCAGATGTTATTAATTTTTAAAATTTATATTTAAAATTTATATTAAAAATTCATATTGGAATGTAATTGTTAACAAATTTTATTGTAAACAACAGTGGAAATTACTCTTGACTGTTATATTCTATGACACTTAAGATTACAAAATGACGGAAGATCACTCTTGGATGTACCATCGCTTAACTTCTGATGGATTCATTAGAAATAAATTTGTAAATGGAGTTAATGAATTCATAAATTTTGCACATTCTAATTCTACATTTATGTGGGAGAATAAAATTAGATACCCTTGCTCTCGATGTAGTAACAATAAGTTTCTAGATTCCGATTAGGTGATAGAGCACATCCTTAGAAAGGGTTTTACTGGTGCTTACACAATTTGGAGTTTACATGGAGAACATGATGTTGGACAATCATCAAGAAGTAGAGATTGAGTTGAACCACATGCTAGTAATGAGGAACATGATTACGGGGAACCTACATATGAAGAGAAAATAGAAAATCCATATACTAGAATGGTTAGGGATGATGTTGGTCCAAAAGTTACTTTCAACCATGGTTATGAAAATGAGTCAAGGTTTGTGGAAGAAGATCTAAATCCAAATGCATCTAGCTTTTACTCTTTGTTAAGCAATGCAAAGGAACCTTTGTGGTCAGGTTGCACAAAGCACACAACACTTTCAGCTATGTCACAACTTTTAAATGTTAAGTTAAAGTACAATTTGAGTGAATCATGTTTTGTTCGACTGTTGGAGATAATAAAGAATATGTTGCCATCAGATGAAATTTACCTACTGACTTTTATAGAATAAAGAAAAATGTAGCAAAACTTGGCTTGGGATATATCAAAATTCATGCTTACAAAAACAATTGCATGTTATGTTATGAGGAAACTGCTAATTTTGAGCATTGTATGATATGTGGGCCTCGTAAGTATAAACTGAGGAAATCAAGTGGGAAAAGGCAGAAGAAAATACCTTACAAGATTTTGCGTTACTTGCCACTGATACCCAGGCTTCAAGGGCTTTATATGTCTTACAAAACTGCTACACATATGACATGGCATGCATAAAAACAAAAGGATGATGGAGTCCTTAGACACCCTGTTGATGGTGAAGCTTGGCAACACTTCAACCGCACACATGAGTTATTTGCAATGGAACCTCGAAATGTCAGACTAGGGTTATGTGCTTACGATTTCAATCCTTTTAGACCAACTGTGAAACCTTATTCTGTTTGGCCAGTAATGCTCTGTGTGTACAACTTACCCCATGGATGTGTATGAAACAACAATATATATTTCTTAATATGGTTATTCTGGGGAAGAAAAATCAAAGTCAAAACATAGATGTTTTCTTAAGGCCATTAATAGAAGAGTTGCAAGTATTATGGACCTAGGGAGTTGTCACGTATGATGCATATAGGAAACAAAATTTTAATATGATAGCAGCATTATTATGGACAATTAATGATTTTCCTACGTACGGTATGTTGTCAGGCTGGAGTACTCATGGACGATTATCATGTCCCTATTGCATGGAACATTCTAAATCTTTCATATTGGATTATGGTAGGAAACCTTGGTTTTTTTATTGTCATCGGCAATTCTTGCAAGCTAATCATCATTTTAGGAGGCAGAGAGACAACTTTATGTGAAAAAGAGTTAAACGTGACTTACAATTTCCTCGATTATCAAGTGACGAAATATTGTCACATTTGAATTCACTTCCTCATCTCCCATTCGAAACAAAATGTGGTGACCAGAAGATTTCGAGTTATGGTGTAAGTCATAATTGGGTGAAAAAAAAGTATATTTTGGGCTCTGCCTTATTGGCATACGCTTCTTATTTGACACAATCTCGAAATGATGCATAGTGAATGTAATGTATTCGAGAATATATTTAACACAATGATAGATGTTAAGGGAAAGACAAAAGACAACTTAAAAGCATGACAAGATTTGAAGGTGTATTGCAAGCAGCGAGAATTGGAATTGGTGGAAAATAATGGAAAAATTTACAAGCCTAAGGCTGCGTACACCTTAAATAAGGAGGAAATAAGAAATGTTTATGCTTGGGTGAAACAATTGAGATTACTTGATGGTTTTGCTTCGAACATTTCTCGGTGTGTTAATGAGATTGATTGCAAATTTTATGGGATGAGAAGTCATGATTGTCATGTTTTCTTACAACGACTACTGCCAATTATCTTGTGTGATATGGTGCCTCACTCAATTTGGGACGCGATTACTGAGATGTCTCATTTTTTTAGGGATTTATGCGCAATTGAAATACCTGTAGATCATATGAAAACTTTGCAAGGAAAAATATGTGAAACTATTTGCAAACTAGAAAAGATCTTTCCTCCCAATTTCTTTAACTGTATAGAGCACTTGCCTATTCATTTATCTTAAGAGGCAAAGGTTGGTGGACTCGTCCAATATCAATGAATGTATCCATTTGAGAGGTACTATAATTGTTATTTGTTTTCAAATAATCTATGACAAGAGTTGAAGGTCATTTATAAGTTTGATGACTATTTTGATTTTTAGGTTTTTGCAACATTTGAAGAAGAAAGTTAAAAATCGAGCATCAGTTGAAGGATCTATATGTGAAGCTTACATTATCGAGGAAATATCTTCGTTTTGCTCATTGTATTTTGAACCAGCTGTGCAAAAAAGATTAAATAGAGTGCCACGTAATGATGATGGGGGAGACGTTGACTCTCTAGGTCTTCTTTCAATTTTCACTCATCTTGGGTGAGCTTTTGTTCCATTAGATAAATCTCGATTTTTAGATAAGAATGAGTTTTATACTGCTGAGCTATATGTTTTAATGAATTGTGAAGAGATGCTCTCATTTATAAAGTAAGTACCATTCTACCATAAACTCAAATGATTGATAATAAGAATGAACTTAATCATAAAATTATGGATGCGATGATAGGATATTTGATGACATTGTGAAGGGAGATGTTGTGCATATATCAGAAGATGAATTGGAGAAAGTACGTGATGAAAGATTCGTGAAATGGTTTAAAAATTATGTAAGTTTATGTAAATTAGAATTGAACTTTCCATAACATTAAGTCAATAATTATGTATTATTAATTTTTGATCTTGTATGTCATGTTAATAGGTTGTCAAACGTAACGATGAAATTGACCCACGTTTACTTGAAATCTTTTATGGTCTAGGATGTATGATAAGGTGTTACAAAGGATACTTTGTAAATGGTTTCAAGTTTCACACCCTAAATTACGGTCAAAATCGTAAGACAATGAATAGTGGGGTTTACGTAAAAGGGAGTTTTTACAATGATTATGAGTGTGATTTTTATGGTATTTTAGTGGATATAATCAAGTTAGAGTATTTCAATATGGGAAACAGAGTTGTGCTATTTAAATGTCATTGGTTTGACACTGAAAAAGGTATTAAGGTAGATCCCTTGCATGGTCTTGTTGAAATTAAATACAACTCAATACTTGCCACTAATGAACCATTTGTTTTAGCTGCATAAGCTCACCAAGTTTATTATAATAGTTATCCATCAACCAAAAGAAATCGACGTGATTGGTGGGCAGTATTTAAAACAAAAGCTAAGAGTAGATTTCACATTCATAATGGTAGAGATAGAGAAAATGAAACTGATTTGAATGAAGAAGTATACCAAGAAGTTGTGTCTTCTTCAATTACTAGTACTCCATCAAAAGAACTTGGTGACTTTACAATCTTAGCAAGTGGTGATTATGAAAAGGTTAATCTCTTGATTGCGGATGAAGAAGATGACATGCAAAGAGATGATGATGAAGAAGATGACATGGAAGGAGATGAAAATGAAGATGAAGATCAAATTGAAGACGACGATTGTGAAACTTTTAATGATGATAGTGATAATAATAAAGAACATGAGTTTGCTTATTCTGGAAGTGATTGATGATGGCAGGCATATAACATATTGGTTTTATATTTTTTGTTACATAATTGTTTAACTTTAATTTTATAATATTAAAAATTCTTGACATTATATGAAATTATAATAGAAATTTTATATATATAAATGTTTAAATTAATACTATATAATTGCAACTTTGATTGAACAAATGAAAATTTATCCTTGTCATTGTTGTGAATTGATGATTTTTATACATTGATTAAATTTTATTTAAAATAGTTTATGTATGAATTTTAACAAAAAATTATTGCAGGAACGATGGTTAAAGGGAAGCATTCAAAACCAAGACCCAGATCAACAAATGCCCCTGGAATGATCTCTTTGCCTACAAATGCCAAAGCGTTAGCTAATATATCCATTCAACAACAGATACAGCAAGACTATAATGATGTGTCATCTGAGACACCTTCTTTGTTGGGTGCATCTGCAGAGCAAGTACACAATGAGACATCTACTCATGATTCTCGTAGATCCTCATCTACTGATTTAGGTGCAAGTGTAAGTGACACATCCTCAAGGTCAAGGGGTAGGGGGCCTAGTGTAGGATTACGACTCTTGTAGATCCATCCGACAGATTACGTATAACTCCTATTGGGGAGAGGTATGTTATCTTGTTATAGTTGTTATATTTGTTAATGAAATTATTATATTTGTTATAAATTTTAATATAAAATTTTTTTATATTTTACAAGTACTTTTTTCGAGCGAGGAGTCACAGCTACAATAATAAAGATCATCAAAAATCACTTCAATGGTCCATGGTCGACATGGAGGAAAGTCCCTAATGATATAAAGGAGTTAATGTTTCAAAAATTTCATGTACTATGTTTGTTATTCAATTAAATTATAAGTTTTTATTTTGAATTAATTTGTATAAATGTTTTTAATGATGCTAATATTTTATTGTAGGAAAAATATGTTTGGTCTGCAAATCAAGATGTTTTTGTTTGATGAATATGAGAAAAAATTTATTCCGATCGGTTAAGAGATATGCTTTCAAAAGAAAGGAATAAAGCAATGACAGAAGCCAAAACAAACAACATTAGGGATTGCAAAGGCATGTCAAGGGAATGGATCACAAACGAAATATGGGATACCCATATCGATACAGTATGGAGTACAGAAGAATGGCAAAACAAATCTAGAAAATCAAGGCAAAATAGTTTAACGCCAAAAGAAGGAAGCATTCCAAAGCACACTAGTGGTTCAGTTCCATTTGTGGTCCATGCAAAAAGGATAGTATGAATTAATCTTACTTTGCATTTATATAGGTTTAGGTTTTCTTGCAAACTAAATTTAAATTGTACGTTTATTAGTTTTACTTTGGTTTGTCCTTACATGTTATTTATATATATCAATTATGATTGACTATATATAGTTGTAAATAAATGCAAGCAATTGAGCTAAAACAAAATGTTAGCTTTTTAGAAGTGTTCAACCGCACTCATAAGCATTTAGGTGATCATGGTAATTTTGCAGATAACAAGTCTGAGTCTACAAGTGTACGTACAAAATTGATTAATTTTTACATTAAATTTGATTATCTAGTTGAATAATAAGCTTATTTATTTTTTTATGTAGGAAATGTATGATTCTGTACTATCGCAAAAGTATGGTAAGGATTCATCTTCTCAGCCAGAATTCGATCTGCATGCTTAGGCTAAAGCAATTGGAGGGATAGAGACTACACGCACTCACGTGTATGGGTTTGGTACTCAAGTGCCTGCTATAGCCTTACTTACTGGAACGCACAGCAATGTTGCAACATCTGAGTCTGCGTGTGACCTTATCAACTCAAACGTGACTAGTCCCACAATTGCATTGGAAGAAAAAGTGGAACATCTTTCAGAAAACTTAGGTAAGATACGTAACAAAATATGTGAAGAAATTAAGAATGCAATGGCGAAAAGTATGAATGAATTTATAGCACGTATGAAATCCATGATCATGAGTAATGCACGTTCAAAACAAGGAGATGCGGGACCTTCAAGCTAAAATCTGGACAAGTAAGAACACAATATTTCATGATATAATGTCTATTTTTCACTGCTACACTTGGATACTTTTTAGTATAGCTGTTTAATAATACATATGGCTTTATTTTTATATGTATTTAACTTTGTAGTCATTGTGTGTTTCGAGTAATTTTTAGTTATATGGAATTCGACTTTGAATCTCGGTTTTTAATATATATTTCTTTTATATTTTTTGAAAGTCCAATGCAGTGAATTGATAAAATATAATTGAAATGAAAATGGGTAATTTTTGACAAAAAAGCATCAGGAAAAAAGATAAGAAATTAAATTTCCAACGAAAAAATTTTCTACCGAATTTTTCGTTGGAAACTCATTTCCAACGGAAATTTTTCCAACCGAATTTTCTGTTGAAAATATGTTTCCAATGGAATTTTCTGGTGGAACACCGTTTCCAACGGAATTTTCCATCTCAATTCTCTTTTCCAACAGAAATTTCGTTGAAAATTTCCAACGAAATTTCTTTCTACAATGTTTTCCAACGGAATGTTAATGGGAGAGATGTCACAAAGTAAATTTTTTCAACTAAATTTTCCGTTGGAAATTTTCAATGGATTTCTAACGAAAAGTATTACTGATGTGGCTTTTACTGACAGAGTTTTTAACGAATTTTTTCGTTGAAAATCCGTCAAAAATAAATATTTTCAACGAAAATTTACCTATTTTCAACTAAATTTTCTGTTGAAAATAGGCTCTCTTTTTTTTTGTAGTGTATGTAAAATGGCTTCGTTTGTTATAGAAACATTTCCACTTGTCCAGTATTTTCAATTTTCCTTTGGAAACCAAAGAGGATAAAGAATAGTAATGGTAACGAATGGATCAACTTGGACCCCACCACCATGATATATATATACTGGTCTGGACCACATTGAGCCAATCAGAGTTAAATCTAATTACTTTTTCTGGAAACTATGGTTTCAAAATTCAAATGCTCCGGTCTCTGCAACTTACAGATATTCGTAGCTTTAATTTCTATGATGATGGCCTTGGGCTTTCTCCCATCTCCCCAAAAGCGCACTACTAAGTTCAAAAAATATTCTTCTTTGGCAGCTTGGTCTAAAAAAAGAATGAATGATTTTGGCAGTCAATTTTCTGAAGAAAACATAAAATCAATATAGCATTGAGTGGACAGATTTGGTGGGGACACGAAAGCATGCTACAATTGGTTAATTTTTATGAGTTAACATCATTGAATCAATGTTTTTAAAATAAAAAGCATAATTTGATTTAGACATGTATATTAATTTTTAATAAATAATAAAATGCTCAACAAAATCCATTGTACGTATCACCTTTTGGTAGATCGCAAGAAACCACAGATACATTAATTATTCAATCATTAATTAATTATAAGGTGAAATACTTGAACTTCTAGCACTGCTTAATGTATGACTCCATGAATCTTCTTGTCTTGGACATGGGATTTTAATGAAAATATCAATCAACATAAAGTGGCCCAAAGACACATAAGGATGGAAGTTACCCAAGAAAACCAGAAGAGAATAAAGAAACATAAGCCACAAAAACCAAAGGAATATAAGCCACAAAAACCAAAGCAACATAAGCCACAAAAACCAGAGGCATCGATGATCATATCAATAATGGAAGACATAGACGTTGTACTCCACCACAGTATCCCCGGTTTTAGTATCAAATGTGTGAGTCTTTGCCTGAGCATAGCCACGGGCAAACCGGAAAAGCCCGCTACCACCAACAATTGGCATCTCCCTCACGGTCGAGAAGACGGTGTTTCGCCCTAGAAGACTAAGGGAGCTACCGTTGTACTTGCCTTCCGTGAAAGCAAAGTTCATTACCATTAATAAACCATATTCATCTTGGGCTGCAGACGCGTAAATTCCTTGCGCTTTTCCCACGAGCTTGGAGTTGCGCTCAGGTGCAACCGTCAAAGGGTCATCGATAATCACCACAGCTCCGAAACCAGTTGCGGATTTGTTTGTCATGGCTGCGCTGGCTACTCGAACGGCCGAGGGCTTTCGTCCACTGACTATGTCATGGAAGTAGAAGTGAAGGTGGCTGAGTTTCTCTTGCTTGAGTCCTAGTTTGGCTGGGGATAAGATGTTTGAGAAGCCATTAGATTTTGTAGAGGCAAGAGTAGTCGAGAAGAAGAGCAGAGTAAACAGAAAGAGGGAGGTGGAGGAGAGCAGCTCTGAGAGGGTTTTAGCCATGTTAAAATTGTACACAGTTTTCCGGACTTTGAAGGATACGAAATGTATAAAGAACTAAGATGGGTGACTGCCAATATTTTATAACGAAACAAAACGTGGGTTTGGTAACATAACTCAGTTAATAGAGTAAAGTCGCATGGAATATGGGTTATTTCGGAAGAAAATTTCAAGCAGGCGAGTCAAAGTTAGGCCGGTGGGCTGCCTTTTTATGTCATGCCTTCCGCTTGAAAATATATATGTCGCCGAAGACAACAACTCCTTTCTCTTGAGCCAACACAGAAACCATTTACCGTTGTAAATAAATGTATCATCATAAATGAAGCCAGTTCAGATACAGCAATAATCAACTCAAAAAAGATTGGGTTTTTGTATTTTTCGCAAATATGAAAATAGAGCTGTGTAAAAAAAAGAAACCATGCAGCAATCAGCATGTTTGTATGCTATTTATATAGCAGCACATTACGGAATATGTATGTATTTCAATATAGTCTATCTTAAATTAATCTCCTTTTCTACTTTCCGGGGGAGCTCAGAAATTTAAAATCGTCCTTTCCTGACTCAATTGTTAAGAGGAAATTAGCCTAAAGTAGACAAAAAAGTACTTTCAATTTTGTTCACAACTCCTTCCATTGTCCCATGTGGACAAGTTTGAATGAAGAACCTATTTTCTGCCGTTCGAAATTAATCTCTTAATCTCCGTTTTCTTGGGATGTGTGGGTTGTCAAATGAACAGGTCAATAAAGTACTTGACGCGCTGCTACGCAAATTAAGCAAGTAATTTTCCACAACAAAAAGCAGAAGCTAATACGATAATTCCTTACCACCAAGGGAGGAAATCAATGTCCAAGCAGTGTGAACCACGCAAAGGCAATATATATATATATGCGCACTTGGGTTAAAAGGTCTTTGATTCCAAGCGATTTCCTCCTCTTGTATTGCTTTTGTTCGATTTCTAATTTTAATCTCAAGATTAATTACTCGCCAAAATCATGCCATGATGACAAAATTGATGTCATCTCCAAGTATTCCATAAGAATATGAGCTTTAAAGTCAAATTTGTCACTCTACTATGGTTTAATATTGAATTTTATCATTATATTTCAATTTTATTAGTTTTTATCATTATAATTTTGTTGATTTTGAGTAAAAAGTAAAAGAATTGAATTATTTCATGTAACAAATTTTCATAAATTCATTATTTTTATTCAAAAATCAATAAATTATGGTTAATTTTAATAAAATTAAGATATATTGACAAAATTCTACATCAATCTATAATATAATAATAAATTTGACCATAATCTTTAAGAATATGGACTCGGTTCTGGAAAATTCATAGAGGGCCAAAATGAAAAATGAATATCTACCGTTTCCAAGTTAAAGTGACCTACCGACAGAAGGTTACCCTGTGAAAAGAGGACAGAATTGTAAAGGTAGGGCAGCTGCTTTCAAAGGTCTTAAGATGGCCTGTTAGTCTGTCTCGTCGGGCATTTAAGACTCTTACGCTATTAAAAAAAAAATGCACGGCAAGGTCCACCACGTTTAAAAATTGTTGAAATCTCGTGTTTTGAATGAGACATGGAATCAAGTTTGCTTTCTCATTTAAGATTATATCTAACTATGTACATCTAAGTATTATTGATTTAATAATTTTTAAATTTAAATTATGTGACCATTGAAAGTTTAAATTTAAATTATTAATAGTGATTGAATTATATTTTTATATAAATTTTAATAATTATATTCACATTTAATATAAAATAAAATATCATAATATACATATATCAATTGATGCTAAGTTCAAATTCAAAATATTAACGACTAGCAATAAATACTCATTGTAAAAGGAAAATCCAATCAATTCTAATCCAATCAAAACATTCTAAAACAAAGGTCCTGGTAGGGTATGTGATGTGCACTTTCTATATTGGGTGAACAAGTGTGGTTGATTCATTCAACAATAACCTCATACATGTTCAAAAATCTGGCAAAATGCGGTCCTTAATTACTCCTTAGTCCTTACCAACTCTGTATCTAGCAAGCTTCATGGTGCAGGGTTGTTTACACAATCTCAACTCGCTTAAGAATATGATCCTTTGGGCATCATGTTAGGGAGATTGCAAGTCTGTTATTGAATTTTGATTCCAATAATCGCCTATGATTACAAAAGCAAGTTTAATTCTTTTATTTTGTTTAGTTTCCTCTTCAGACAGAAACGAAAATTTAATTGAGATGGGAAGTTGGAGTTCTATATTTTAACTCGACCCCATTTTATGTCAACTTATTGTCACATGGTTAATGTGTAAAAAATATAAACTTATAAGATCTTTAAAATAATCATTAAAAAAATTTTAATGATTCATTAAATAAAAAAATAAAATATTTTACTTTTCTCTTTAAAAACTCTTTTGCTTTCTTTTCTTGTTCTTATGAAATCTTAAAACAGAAAATTGAGAAATTAGTAAGGAGATTTCGGATTTTAATTGAAAAAGATCGAAGAAATCGTTTACCCATATAAGTATGTACAATTTTGGATATTTGTTGAAAGAGATTGTGCTAATCCTGAATATTTTATCAATTTAAATTGCAAGCAATCAAATAATGTGTGTCAATCATCAATAAATGGTTTACTAGACACAAATAATTTAAAATTTAACGACAAAAATGATGTGTGCGTTTCAATCATCAATCAAACCCGGACATGTTTGATCTTTCTTATCAAGTAAACGAATGCAAAAACTTGGATGCAGGGGAACAAAATGCAAAAAAAAAAAAAAAAATATTTGATACCTGAAAATTAGAACTCTCAGCAATTAAAGCGTAACTCTATTGAAATCGATCATACTTGATAGATCCAGATTTTAGTTTCAGAAAATTCAATGCTTTTGCTTCAAAGTAAAGAAATTTCAAAGAGAAAAGTGAAAATATTTTATTTTTATTTAATTAATTATTAAAATATTTTTAATATTTATATTTAAGACAGTTTTTATTTTTATTTGTTAACGTGACGTGGCGTTTGTTGGTGAGTTAACAGTGTATAGAAGTTGTATAGAAGATAAATTGTTTTTTTCATAATTACATTATTTTAACAAAATATTCAAAGATGTGCTATGAACCGGGCCTCGTTTAGCCCTTGAACCAACTCGGGCTTGCATCCCAAAGTCCAAACAGGTCCAAAAAGTAGACGGCCGAAACCAAAGCCCAAACCCTAAACCCGAAAAAGCTGAAAAACCAAAAGAAAAAAAAAACCTAGCGAAGGAAAGAAGCGGCTATAAAAGGATCATTTTAGGGTTTTGCTCCTCCACAACGCCACTCTCTTCTTCCTTGGAGCTCGAGAGAGAGAAAACCTGAGAGAGTGAAAAATGCCTGCCGGTCACGGTCTCCGCGCTCGGACAAGGGATTTGTTCGCCAGACCCTTCAGAAAGAAGGGTTACATTCCCCTGTCGACTTACCTTAGGACTTACAAGATCGGCGACTACGTAGACATCAAGGTAAACGGCGCCGTTCACAAGGGAATGCCCCACAAGTTCTACCATGGCCGCACCGGTCGTGTCTGGAACGTCACCAAGCGCGCCATCGGCGTTGAAGTCAACAAGCAGGTACAATTAAAATGGGCTTTTATTTTTTTTTCTTTTTCTAGGTTTTTGTTTTATTGGGGCTTTGGTTTATGATGTTTATTTATGGGTTTTCTGTTACATTTTCTTGATGTATTATTTTAATTTGTATTTGGGCTTTGATCTGTGTTGCTTTGAATCTGTCTTTGGTCTTATGTTTCCGAATGTTGATTATTGACATGAGGTTTTTTGTTACAAAATAGTTTTCCTTGAAAATATTATATAGGTTCTGCTTTTGTTAATCCGATTTGGTTTGTTTCTTAACTTGTAGCATTCTGTTTGAATTTCGATTCTGATATGTCGTGTTCTACTGTTTTAAGGTTAGATTGGCTTGCTTACATGATAAGTAATATGAACACATTTGCCTGTTATAGAGCATTAGTATAGCATTTTCTTTAGTTTTCATGACATGTTGGGGCTGCATTCTTGCCAAAAGAAATCTAAATTCACTATTTGGGATGAGCTTAAGTTTCATATGTCAATAAGATGACTTACAATTTTACATCTTCATCATGATTGGATGGGCTGTAATGTTCCAATATTTCAGGTTGTGGTCCTGTTAGTCTTTTGATTCTTTTTACTCTTGATATTGGGGTTTGTCCAATGTTCTTGCCGGTCTGATCTTTTAACCTTGTGCCTTACCCGCATGTAGTGTACATGCTTGATATATTGGAGAATGAAAATTTGAGCATTTATATGTTTGTGGATTTCAGGTGGGTAACAGGATTATCAGGAAGAGGATCCACGTGCGAGTGGAGCATGTTCAGCCTTCAAGGTGCACTGAGGAATTCAAGCTCAGGAAGGTGAAGAATGATCAACTCAAGGCAGAGGCTAAGGCAAAGGGTGAGGTCATTAGCACAAAGAGGCAGCCAGAGGGTCCTAAACCTGGTTTCATGGTGGAGGGTGCTACATTGGAAACTGTTACTCCCATCCCATATGATGTTGTTAATGATCTCAAGGGTGGATACTAGATCTACTCTTTTTTTGTGGTCTTGCTGTTTTGGTTTTTTTTTGTCCAACATAAGCGAACTGGATTAGTTATTTGGATGTGCTGTTTTCTTTGTAGTTTTTTTTAAAGAGATACTGCTCCTACTGAGATTTTAATTTTATCACTCATTTTAGAGACAATGGATGCCTTTAAATGCAAAGTGTTATATTTGTTCATGCATTGTCTTTTATTTCCAAAACTTGTTCAAAATTCTCTGTGAGAATGTTCAACCTTCCTCCAGGTTGGAGGTTTCTTTTCCTAATTTAACTGTGTTGTGTTTATTTAACAACTATGGGTCTGCTTAGTGGCTGTTTCCTCTCTTAGGGTGATAAGGTCTCAGTTTGAAATTATCAAAGAATATGGAATAAAATCTATATTAGATTCTAATTCCTATATTGCTCTGGGTATTTTGTCCAATTAAAACAAGCAGAATTTTATATTTAAAAGCTTGAGTGTAAGAATTTTGGTCGTCCAAGGTTTCGGCAGTTCTCTTTATCTACACTGCTCTTGGCATTGGAAACTAATTTGTTCATTTCATATTGATATACAAGCTTACCATCCTGAACATAAGACTCACTAGCTATTAGGGTGATAATTTCCCGCTTTTAGTTGCTGTGAAGTACCAGGTCTACTAACAAGTTCTTTGAGGATTGAACTGAAGGCTAAAAACTTAAATAGTAAATAAGCACTTAAAATTAAGTATTGATAGAACCAGTAAAATATCGATTCCAATTGCTCCAATTTTCAGAGAATTTACCCAATGCATCAGCTTTTGGGCAATTTTTAGCTGTCCCTTCCTATCGCCAAATTCCACTAACTATTCTAAAGGATATATAGCAAATTGGCAGAGTGATGTTTGCGTATAGAAATAAGAAAAGTAAGCACGAGTTATAAAATTCATTTTGCTATTCATATCATAATATTCAGTGTGTTTGGGTTTCAGAATTGATTCTTGATGTGATGGGGATGGGGTTGCTGACAATGCATCTTGTGAGTTAATCGGAAATTCCCAAATGAAGAAGTAACGTAAATGAACAGCTCTTGAACCTAGCTGAAAAGTTTGAAGGTTGCTATGTTATGCCAAACGGCAGTTTTGAGAAGTACTTACAAAGTAAAGAATATGTGCTCAAAGCAAGAAGCTTGTCACAAGTACTACAGAAAGTGACTTGGGGTAGAACGACACAATTTATTCCTTCTTTGAATGAACACTTTCAGTAATGATTAGTATGCTATTTTTTAAGTTAATCTTGACCATCTTTATTTGAAGAATCTTTGCCGGTATATATAGCAAGCTACTGCCCTTAAGGTCTCCCAAATCTTACAGAGCAAATCTTGGAGTCTGGGCCACCAGGAAGATTAAAGATGAGGATATCCTGGATGTTCTTCTCTCTTTTGCTCCTGCTTCTTGCCTCAGGTTGTCTCTTCGTTACAACCTTACAAACTAATTATATCTTTTATTTTGCTTGTCTTCCATCTCTCTCTCTCTCTCTCTACCTCTGAAGGCACTTCTGCTTATGTGTTGCACATGATGAATACTTGAGCTAAATCTTATTGATTGATTGCAAATTAGTTTTCCAAAAAGAAAGGTTAACCAAACAAGAAATACATCCAGGATCAGGCAATAAAATGTTTTAGTGACTGGATTTATACACATGTGACAACATCTTGCTTTTTTATCAAGAAATCATTAGGAAGACTCATTTTTCTGTGATTTCTTGGTTGTCTATCTCACGTTAGCTGCTACTTGCTTACAGGGACCTCAAACTGATAATGCTAAGTATTTTGTTTCTTTACTTTTTTCTCCTTTCTCGTCTCAACAGCTGAGTTTGGCCCCGCCTTGGCTACACGCGGGGTGTATGCGGCGAGGATCCCTGAGCATACATGTCACAAGGTTATTGGGACAAGCATATGTGAGTTGCAGAAATGCATCCAGGAATGTTCCAAGGAACCAGCTGGTGCGGGAGATTGCAGAGACAACATTTGTTATTGCTCATACTACTGTAAGGATCCCCCAATGTGATTCATTTTATTTCTGCTTTTGGCCTTCGTTGTTTTGAGCTTGTGCTAGAAACTAGAAATTGAGAGAGATGGAGTCATTTACAGATTAAAGAGATTCAGGATATATTACCTACTGTTTTTCAGTTCTTTCCATGTTTTATGACATACACGTATCGATATTTGAGCTGCCCTGTGCATCATCACGCCACAAATATTTGCACATGGTTAGAATAGTATCATGCCTAAATGCAAAATGAAGGAATATAAGAAAACAAAACGAGAAGCACAAGACGATAGGTGTGAGAGAACTTGAACCATTTTCGGAAAAAAGATTTGTGCAAAGTATTTGCTCTTATATATGATTGGCTCAATTAATAAATTGGTTTGTCTTCATCGTAATGGGTATTGGATTCAAATAATATGTATAATTTTTTATTTATATTAATTTCGAATCTTATAAAATACGATATATCTTGTCTTGATTTTTGAAAATAAATAATTTATCCATTTTTTATTTTTAATTATGAAAAACATAATATATCAATTTTTTTAAAGATTTGAATGCTATGAGAAAATGTATCGTATATAGAAAGAGTGTGACAAACTTTTTCAGCACAAGTGTATAAGAAGTGTGACGATTGAGGCCACCAATGAAGTTGCTCTTATACTTGTTTGCCACTAAGTGGTGAATTCATGTGTCATTCAACTTTGTAAGCATTTCAAGAAGAGGCATCTTCTACTTTTATGCTTAACAGTGGAGGTGAAGCCATGATCCTATGGACTCACTCAATAAAAGAACTACTAGTCTTCCAATAAGCTTGACTGGAATTATAATTTTTCTTTTAAAAAAATTACAGTCTCCTTCCGTCTTACTTATTTTTGTAAAAAGAAAATTGACTTTAATATATTTATGGTAAAATTTTTGCAATTTTTTTTTTATAAAATTGATGTATCATGATTTTTCATGTCCAAAAATAAGAAAATTATGAGAATTAGATGTTTAAAAAAATATAATTTTGAAACATCTAAGAAATTAAAAAAAGAAAGAATGAGAGGGAGAGAGAATAACTTTTGAGCACAATAAGGAAGTACATATGTATCATTATACTTTTAAATAGAGTTACTTTTGTGAACAGGACTCATTCATTAAAGATGCAAGTCAAAAAGTCCATTGTTAAGCCTAATCGACCAAAAGTCCCGCAGCTCGCATGTTCAAAATTGGTCGTTTCGACAAACGAAAAAAAAAAAAATATATATATATATATATATATATATTATTATTATTATATTTTTGAACTGAAAAAACTGCCTGATTCAAGGCTCAGGGTTATATCCATTACACAAGACCAGCTGTAGGTTTTTTCTTTTTTAAAAGAAGAAGAAATAACTTTTTTAAGATTAAGACATCAATTGACAGACAAAAGAACAAGTGAAGCAACAAAGTATATGATGCTGCCAAGATTTTATGAATTTAAAGGTAAAGCTAATACTTTTGCTACATCATAACATGACCACGGTAGATTCAGTGATCGCTGCACCTGCAGGGCTAACAACATTACTGCCTTTCAAGAATTTGAGTCTCATGTGTAGCAAGTTCCAGGATCAAAAGAACCATTGCTGGCAATGGACAATTCTAGCTAATTTGTGCCAAAACAACGACTGTAATTAATATCCATCAATTTTTACTTACATATCGTTTGCATTTAGATTGATTTCAATTACTTTTTCTCATAAACATTTAACATTTTGGACAAATAATTTACTCATATAGTGTACTATTTAAGAGAGAGAAGATATAACGGAGAGTAAATACATAGTAAACGCTTTGAAGTATTAACGTTTAGTATGTTATCGAATATTTAATTTAATAATAAATATATATATATTATGATAAAAAAAGAATTTAAATCTATTTTTATATATAAAATAGTCTTTATTAATGGAATGACGAGGGAAGGAATCAACTTGGCCTCAAATCAAGGAATTAGTGGAAAACATGAATAAAGATACGAAAATTTTGGGTCAAGATAGGAATTCCTTGATTCTGTGGACAGAATATGTCCTGTGCACTTCTACCCTATTAATACCATCCCCGAGCTAGTACCCAATTCATTCTTCCATAAACCAGTTTAATCTCTTGGATTTGAGAGGTCTTTCTTACAAATGTCCAAGCTCTCCAACTGCAACAATATTTTCTTTGCCATACTCCTTATTGTCTCTGGTTGGTTAATTTATTATTCATCAAAGTTTCTATTTTCACCTTTTATAAGCTCTTCCACTGTGATTATTGTCTAAGTCTCATGACTTGTTTCTTTTTTTATGCCATTAATCGATGCAGTTGCCTTGGCGATGCGTCAAGTCCATGGGCAAGAAATCTGCCATGGCCAAATTCCTGGTAATGGTTCTTGCGATGCTGGAACTTGCAGCAACCAATGTGCTCAATCCTTCCAAGGCAGTGTTGGAACTTGCACTCAAACTTTCATCAACCGTTTCACTTGTCAATGTTCCTGGTCTTGCAGCTAGCGATCAATAATTTTGCTCGTGTAATTAATTTCTCTAGTTTATGTAACCAAAATAGCTTTAACTTTGAATTAATAAAATTTTAGTATAATGCTGAAGAAGTTGTTAATTTCGCTGTTGACATCGACACGTGCTTCATCTAACCTCATATCATATAAATAACCAGAAACAAAAAAAAAAAAAATCACGACGAACACAAAGATAACATTCTAGTCCAAGGGCAGATGATGTTTGGGAAAATGATGGTGAAGAATCAAAGGACAATTTGCAGTTTTTAATCTTAATGGGAATCTTGTAATTCGAGCAACAATAAGTTTTCATTTACTATTGTAATAATTTTTTATCAAATTAACAATTAGTCTATATACTTTCTCAAAACGATATATTCAATCCTTATATAATAATTTGCAAAAATTAAATCAATGTATTAAAATTTTTTTGTTATGTTTATTGATATAATATGTGATTTTATGGACGTGACATTAACTTCTAAATCTCTTTCATAATTGAATAATAATTACTACATATTCATAAAAAAATTGAAATTTCTAAACTCACAGCATCACATTGCAGTATAGTAATGATTGTGATTAAGGTAATTATTTGTTCAAAATCCCGTTTAAGTGGCTGTGACCATCCCTCACCATAAAATTGTATTCCTATGATAAATTGGGTTCTTTTCAAAAATACTCTTCATACGTAAGGTGTTTTTGAAAATAGCTCTCTTTATAATTTTAATTATTTTTAGTCAAGAGAAATTAATTTTGAATAAAATTACTCTTAATGAAACCGACTCATATGTTTAGGACAGCGTCTCAAACCGACTCATATGTTTAGGACAACGTCTCAAACCGACTCATATCCTTTAAGTTTTCTTCACCAGACTATTTATCTCTAGAGTGTTTCTTACCAGAAAAAAAAAAACCTTTAAGTATTTTGAGTATTTTGGAGTGATTTTTGATACACGAAAAAAAAATCTTTGAACGTTTTGAGCAATTTTAAGCATTTTAAAATAGTTTTTGATATATGAAAATAAATCTTTGAGCATTCTTTGCCAAATAAGCATATTCGTTGATTATATTGTTAAATGAAATATAATGTGTTGTTTGAAATTGTTGACTTTATTAAATAGAAATCAGTAGTTTTGGTAATTTTTAGGCATTGCGTAACTAGTTTTTAGGTATCACGTGACTAGTTTTTAGGTATTGCGTTACTAATTTTTAAGTATTATGTGATTGATTTTTAAATATTATGTGACTGGTTGATATGGCATTGCGTGACTTAGGTGTTACTTAAAAATCAATCACACAATACCTAAAAACCAAAGACACGATGATTAAGTCACATAATACTTAAAAATTAGTCTCATAATATCTAAAATCAGTAACATAATGCTTAAAAATCAGTAATGCAATACTTAATAACTAATTGATTTGTCTGCTCATAACCAGGTTTAAGATGCCAAAGTCATACAATATTCTAATTTACAAATATGTCTAATCAATTTCAACCTTTCAACTTCAAGATTCTATAAATAAACCAATAAACTTAAGAATCTAAAACACATACCTTAATGTCATATCTGCTTTTTAAGATAGCGAAAAAGAGCTAGATGGCGAGATAGATAATATTTGCTAAGAGAGAGAAATTGAGATTTAATTTGAAAATTTTTGTTTGAATGGATGGATAAAGAAAACCAAAACTGTTTTAATTTGTCTGAAATTATTTAAAGGGTATTGTTGTCAAATCATGTCAAAAATTAATTAAAAATAATTAAAATTATAATGAAAGATATTTTTAAATTTGACTTATGATGAGAGTTATTTTTCACAATTTCCTAATAACAAATTTCCTGACTAAAACAGGATTTGCAGAGACTAACGTAAGTTTATGCAGTTCCTGTTTTCATAATAGGTTCAATGGGTTATTGCTCTTTTTAGCCATAATCAATTGGTTAAGGAACTATTGTGATTGAAACAACTATGGAAGGTAAAAGGAACATAAAATGTTTAAAATAATTATTCAAATGTGGGTAGAACTAGATATGCCACCATATCCTTAGCAAGTCTCAGCGCTTGCCGCAAGGCCAAGAACACTGACAAGAATAAAGGTTTTCAAAATCTTGAACACAAAGCCCTGTGCCACCATGTTTCGAGGCGCACTTGTCTTTGCAACTTTGGGGGTCGCATTGTCCACCCCCAGGGGCTGGAAGAACATCATGGCACACCTCTTGTCCTTGTACTGCTCCACACATCATCAATGTGACTGCAACATTATCAAAAGGAACAACAGGGGAAAATGGAGTGATGATGAGTACAGCCAATTATCCCAATAATTGAAAAATATATAAGAAAACAACATGTTTTATGAGGAGTACAGACAAAACATACCTAAGATAAAAGAGAAGCGAACCATGACAATGTTGCAAGGAAGCTTAGCCATCTTAATTTCACAATCAGTAGCTCCACAGTAATATTAGAGAAGGGATGGAAAGGGATTTTATAAGGTGAAGGGCCTCTAAGAATACCAGGACAACTAATGACAAATCAGGTCCCACGGCATAAAATCTTATTAATTTGATCTCATTATATATCTAAAAGTCCGCTTGCCTTTTTTTCCCCAGCAAATTAGGGAAATGGAAAATGTAAATGCAAAGAGGAATTTCATGTATGATTCCGTTTCTCCATAAATTCAATCACATATCTTCTTGATTGATTTCATTCCTTTTTTGCTTAATTTACCTTATCACCTTGCCTCTATTGTATTGATTCTATGTTAATTAAATATCATCTTAAGGTTTGTGGTGGGCTCATACTTTATTATTATTTTTTTAAACAGCGGTGGCCTTATACTTGTTCCTGCTATTATTAGTCAAATGAAATTATAGATATTCTTAAAAAGGTATTTCAATTGTCAGAATTTAAATTTCATATTTTGTAAATCTTGGATTAAAATCTTGAGAACGTAGATGGAATTTATTTATAAAATGAGACAGGATTAAGTCCTTTGGTGTAACTAAAAAGTTCTAGTAGTGGAATCACCATATGTTTTCAAAAAGAAGAAAAGAGAGAAACATTACAGGTGAAAGGATTTGTTAGTTCATGGAAGTTTATTTTTTGCCCAAGGATTGGTCTACTACTTTTTCAAAATTAAAATTCGGTTAATTTAATTAACAGAGGAAAAATTGTAATCAAAGAAAATTGATTTAATCAATTTAATGCACATTCAAAATTATATATTAAGAAAAACTTTAACTGTAATTCCATTTTCCATCAAAGCATATCGTAGCACAAGAAGTGAATAACTATTGTCGAGAATTTATTGGAAAACTTTTCGCTCCATGGAACTGCAAAATGAAAATTGAAGTTTAATTTCACTGATAATCTTAGACAAAATTACAACACTGCTATAAAAACGAGCTCAAATGAAACCAATTTTGTCCCAAGAAACAGACATTAATGATAGACCCTACTATCACACGAGGCACAACATTCATCACAGCTCCAAAGTGCACCAGCCGGGAATCGAATCGGGATCTGTACCGTGGCATGATACTATTGTACCGCTAGGCCACTGGTGCTTCTTGGTCAAACCCTTTCAACCTTTTCCAAGTGGACATAACAATGAGTAAAGTACTTAATCTAAAACTAATTAAAATTAGATTAAATGCTTAATTTTTGTTGGTATATTCCCTTGAGCCAATTAGATTGGTCAAGGAATATATATTGTCATTTAATGCATATTTAATCGTATAACTATATTTGATAGATGTTTTTCTTCATGTTAGTGCAATAATAAGGAGTTATTAATTATTAATTGGATGAAGCCCATGGAACATAAAAGCTCTGTAAGAGAATTGTAAAGTTGTTACAATTATGATATCATTATACATCAAAGCCATGTTCCTAAAATTGTTCCCGGTAATTGTATTGTCAAGACAAGGCATTGACAATACTCAAAGACTAGTATATGTTAAGTCTCTTTACTTGGGAAGTAAGCAATTGATCTTATAGATTGAAGTATACGGGATACTTAAGAATAACATGTAGGTACTTGTTAAAGAATAAGTTCACTAAACATGACTCGTTATGAGAACTCCATTTGGTATTTTACTAAAATGTCTATGAAATATGTTCTCACGTGATAGTCGTACAACTAGTCCTCAGACTCGAGATACTAGGTCATCTTGTATGGGAAATGATATACTTTGATTTCATCTCGACAAGTCTGAAGGTGACCAAATGCCTAAATAGAGTGTTTTTGGGTATGCCATGAAACATGCGAATATGAATAAGTAGTCAAGAGAGGATTCATTACCTCAAGTGATATGAAGGGATGTATCTCACTTGTTCTTAATTCTTGATTAACTTGTATGAAGTCTTTGGCCAAAGCATGATAAATTTAAAGAAAGTTAATTTCCTAAATTCATAAGATTAGTAATGAATTATGAGAACTAATATGGAATGTTATAAATAGACACTAAGCCACGCTTTATGACATATCCGAGATATTTGATGAAATGACCGTATTGCACTATGAGGGTTATCACTGAAGGGTTTTATCAAATTGTTTAATTAACTCTCTAACATTTGGGTAGTCATGATATATTGCTAGATGCCATTCATGATCTATAAAATATAAATCAATTATCAAATTGATATTTGATTAGGATTTTTATTTATTGCCAACATATTAAAAGTCTAATGGGTCACACACATTAAGTGACATGATTGGGATTAAATAAGGATAATTAATTAAGTTAAACATAATTGAAAAAGACCAAAATAAAGTGAAAAATTAATTAAGTTCACAGAGACTTAATTAAATTAAAATACAACTGTTGTATTTAGGGTTACGATTTAGTTTGGTTACATAAATATGTTATGTTAGCAAACTAAAACTCTAAGCCTTTAGTCACTTCTCAACCGTTTCATAAAATATGAAAAGAAAAATAGTTTTCTTTGTCTAAAAAAAATAAGATTCGACAAGAATTTTTAGTCTTTTTGTTTTAGAAACAAAACTTGCTAGCACAAGTAAAAAATTATACCTTTGAGAAGGTCTTATTCGGTCATTGTGTGATTACTGTTAGAGGCCAAACACTTGAATGACTGAAGATTTAACAAATCCTAAAAGTGAAGAAGCAAAGATTTTGATTTAATTAGCTCTTGATTACGATATCTAGAGTAAGATATGTAACACTTAAACTTATGAATGTTCATAATTAAATTAAAAATTACATGAAAAACATGGACATTAACTTGGATTTTTGCCTTTGACGTGATAAGTGAATTGGATTTTGGTAAACGATGTTGTTTTGTCTAGGCAAAAATGACTATATTTTCTCCTTGTTCTCCCTTCCCCAGTATCTATGGTGAATTAGCACAGGGACAACCTAGTAGTTATAAGGAAAGGTATTTATGTACTATGAAGCTTGAATCTTTACAATGGTATACATATCTATTAATACAAACTTGTGATGATAAGTTTTTATATAACGGTTGCAGATAATTATAGTGAGGTAGATTTCATGGAGGCAAATTCATGTTTGATAGATTTTGGTAGATTTCATGCTTGAAGGCATTGATTCTATGATTTGCATTGATGCTAAAAAATCTGGTGAGTTAATGTTGTGCAGTTACTTCTTGTCTTTCCTTCTGTTGTCCTTTATAGTAGTCAGGTGAGAAAACATCTGACATTAGGGTCAAACTTCAATCCTGTCACAAGGCAAAACTCATGCTTGGAGAATCGAGCCTTGGTGTTACCTATGGCAAACCAAAATTCATTCTTCTAGGCATCGAATTCATCGATTCTACGAAGAATGATGTTCTACTAGAAACCGATGCTAAAGAAGCTAGAATATATGTCCAGTAGATGGCCAAAGCATGTATCCCTCACTACTTGGAACTCACTTACCTCATGGTGCACATTTGTAATGATGTTAAGAAGAGGTAATCTACAGTGGGTGTTAATGGTGACATTGAAAGCCCACTTGTCCTTGGGAACAACAAGCGAACATTCAAGGTCCTTGTACAGTATGAAATCCATCTGCAACAGAAAACATTAACATGCACGCTGTAAGCTACACATCATGAACACTAAACCCATAGAAGCCATTTACGAAAAACATTAGAGTTGTTAACTCTATGCCCATTTTGTCTTCAAATGTTAAATGCCTAATTTACAACTTTTGACATAAATAGGCATGGCCTATAACTACTCTTCCCATTGACACAAAAAAAGTCTGGTCAAACATCAAAACCCATATGACATTCAAACAACGAAATCCACTAAAAACCAGAACAAAAAATTCAACCATTTATCATTCAAAAAAAATTCAAATAACAAAACTCACTCAACTATTTTGTCAAGTTACCTCTTTACGCAATTACGAACTTGTTACTGTGAGTGAATACTTTGCTCTGAACTTGTTCGAACACTTTGCTAGCTTTAGGAATGACAATGCTCTACTCTCAGTAGAAGACGGCGTGTAATATCTCCAGCATTTGAGCAATTCAAAAAAAAAAAGGAGATGACACATCTTGTCGAGTAAGCTACGAAAGGGTAGTTTTATCAGAAAGTTTTTTCTGTCAAATCAAAATGGTTCAAATTATAACGTGGTGTGTAACAACTTTTTCATAGTGTATAACAATTAAATTTTTCAACATGTCGTGTAACAACTAAATTTTCAACATTGCGCGTAACAACTACATTTTTCAACATAACATGCAACAATAAATTTTTAACATAACGTGTAATAACTACATTTTTCAAAATAATGTGTAACAACTAAATTTTTAACACGGCATACAATAACTATATTTTTAACATGATGTTTAACAACTAAATTTTGAACATCACAAATAACAACTGCATTTTTGAATATAGCATGTAACAACTAAATTTTTAACAAGACATAGAACAACTAAATTTTAGAACATGACATGTAACACTACATTTTTCAACATAGCGTTAACAACATTTTTCCACAATAAGTAACAATAACATTTCCTAACATGTCGTGTAACAAATATTTTGAAAATGACGTGTAACAACATTATTCTTTTGATGTGTCGTGGAATAACTTTTTCGACCATGGCATTTAACAACACATTATACAAGCTTGACCTCTCACATATTTGCATATTCTAAGGAGTTCACAAACACTCAAAAATCATACAAATCTTGGTATATCAACACTTTATACAAATTACTAGCATCACTTCATACAAATCATTAATAAGTTAACATTTAATAGAGATGGTTAACACTTTATATATAAATCATCCACTCGATCAATAAATTTAACTATAAAGTGATGTGTTTCATTGAATTTTTGGCTCAACAGAAAGGTAGCCTAAGGCCTATGAGGTGTGAAAACTTTGATGCCTTACTCGTGTTGCTCAGGGAAACAATGTTGGAACATATCTTTAATGAACTTGATTAAAACGGTGATTGGCATTTGTCTTACATGCTTCAGACACGAGTTAACACATGCCGCAATGTTTAATGTCATGAGTTGATATCACCTTACTAGTGACTGTGCATGTGTCCATCTCTAAAGAGAGGGGAGCTAGATTGGAAAGGAGATGAAGCAAAACAAGTGAAATTGAGGGAAAATTAGACGTACGATTTAGATCAAAATGGCATCATTCGGATAACATGCCAAGTTAGCTATCATGTCATCAGTTCATGCGATTTTTTATCATGTGTGATACACGCTCCATCCACCTGTCAACTTAGCCCTTAATTATAAAGAATTGAAAATGTTTGGCCATTGATTGTTACAATTGAAATGTTTGGCCCTTAATTGAAAAAGTGCCCAAACGTTTAGCCTCAATTTAGGTATTTAATCTTAAAATTAACTATTCATACCTTACTCGCGTCAAATTAAAATTTAACTATTCATACTCTTATACGAACTTAATTAAGAATCAATACTTAATACCTTAACTCAATTACTAATACTTATAAAAAAAATTTGAATTCAAATACGACTATAAAATACTTTAATCTTACTTGATTGGATCAAATAATGCAAGATATTAGATTACAAAGTTACTGATTATATCAACCTTTATTTTATTCGATATCCCTACCTTCTCAACGTGATTGTTGATGTCTATATAGGTTCTCATTGAGAATTTATTATGTTCTACCTAAAAGTATAATGGTATAGATGTTCGCTACAAGATGCTTTAATCTATTTAACAACAAAAGTTTATATAAGAAACTATAATGTTTTTGTAATATAAAAAAAATTCAATTTTTTGCTCAAGCTATAGTTTGGGCTAGTAGTATTTTATACCTTTTCAGTTATTATATCTCAATCTAACTAAAAAAAATCAATAAAAATGTATTAAAATACTTGATTTATAATAAAATAATATATATGTATTTTTATTTAAAAAGTCAATTGGGTTTGTATTTTTTATCAAATAAAAAAATGAATAAAAATGTCAAGGTAATGAACATACACATGAGAGAAGTAGGGGAGGCATAGAAAAATACAAAACAAAGCTTAGCCATCTTTTAACAATGTTTTCATCATAATTTGTCTTTTATCTACTCTTTTGAAAGATGGATTTTCCCTTCTAACTCTATTTAGACAGTGATAGGTTCATAAAACTTTTTTTTTGTGAAATACATTACACTCACATTGCACATTCATAAGTAAATTTGTATGAAATTTTTTTTAGGAAATAAATATGAAAATTTTTTTATGCTTTATATATATATATAATGAGTGAAGAGTTTCTTGTTCTTGTAATTTTTAGAACACTCTTAGTTAATTATTGGTGTCACATTTGGTGGAATACCTAAGTTTATTTATAACCCTCTAAAATCAACTGATAAGTCTCATCAAGAAAATCTTGATAATATTTTATCAGATGATGTTAATATCTAGTCATTTTGATAATTCTAATTCATCAACATAAAAGGATAAGACATTATCTTAAAAAATATAATCTAGACAAGATGACCATCATGGGTGTTATCCCAAAAAACCCAATATTTCTTAATGGTGAAACCATCCTACTACTATGTTATACCGTCCCATTGCCAAATTCATACTAGTTAATGGACTATACAACTGTTCGGTACATTTGAATGTTTAGAACACTATATTAGGAACTTTGTACTAGAAACTCATCAAACTCAAAATAAACTATCATTCCTTTTAAAAAAAAATAGTGTCTTGTGTGTCTAAACTTATTTGATCACATTAGACTAAGTATTTCAAAATCCCTCATTTAAAAGATGTCACGATCTTAGCGAGAAGCTATTAATCCCACATTAAGGAAAACGTCATGGTCCTAGAAAGGAGCCATGAATCTCATATAAGTTGTGTATTAGAATGAGACTAGGCATTTAAGAGTCCACATCATCTTCAATCTATGAGACGCTTTTTATGGAGATAAAATCGTGAAGCTAGTGGACTAAAGTAGACAATACTTTACATGTTGGTATGAACTGTGATAATTGGTATCAGAGCAAGTTCTATGGTACTAATGATGTGCTACTGAGGATAGTGGACCCTTATTGTTGGAATAACGAGGATGTCATAATCCTAGCGGGAGCCATAAATCCCACAGTGGGGAAAATGGCACAATCCCAAATGAGCCATGAATTCCACATTGACTGTGTATTAAAATGAGACTATGAGAGTTTTTGTGGGGATAAAACCATGAGGCTAGTGGGTCAAAGTGAACAATACCTTGTAAGTTGGTAGGGATTGTGACAATATAATTCAACTTATTACACATTACAATTTATATTCACATTTATAATACATCTGAAAGCGACATAATGGGTTAATCTTGAATATAGTGTGTTGATGTCATATCAAATAATCTTCCCTTCGCCCTCACACCGCTTAGTTTAGAAAAGACCATTTTCTCAATAATGTTCTATATAACCGAATCATCAATGGTTTTAGGTAACATACGAAGTAACTGACATCCATTCCTCACTTTATGACATAGTTAGAAGTCATAAAAGGACATAGTGCAAGTTTTATTATTCTCCTTAAAACTCAAATGACTAAGAAGTTGAGATTAATTCTTTCATTTCTTGTATCGATAGTAAAGCACAAGTAGTATGATATACATGCTATTATGGAGTTTTTTTTTTTAAGAACATATGTCAAACTTTAAAAAACGGTACAAATCTTAATCTAGTTGCCCTTTGAAAGCATCAAACTTGAGTTCCTCACTTACTTGTCGCTCTAGGTGCCAAATTAGGCTTTACATCTAGCTTTCTCTACAAGCTTCATGGATTATGGGCTAGTCTATTATCAATCCCTTAGTTATTATTTATTATATAGACCTCATCTTAACCAATGAGACATTTCAACCTTTATCCATTATCTAAAAGCATCAATAATTTTTGTCTCGTCTTTGCTCACCTTCATAAATGCCAAAGGCGATTGCTCGTGTAAGTGAGTCAATCTCAAACCTGTTGATATACCTTTTATATCTTGTGTGATAATTAATATATAAGCATAAATACATCTATAATAGAATAAACACATAATATCTAAAAAAGCCTCTAAACTATTTTAAAAAATTCAAAAAAATCTTTATTTTTTTATTGTGTTCAATCAAGTTCTTATAATTTTATTTTGGACTGAATAAGTCTTTATATTTTTATTTTGAGTCAAATAAACCTTTATGACTAATAGTTAACGTATTCAAAATCTCATTTATCATTTTATTTCACATGACACTTACACGACATGCTGACATGTCAAAATAGACTATAACATGGCATGTTGATATGTCATAATTGATAATGCTGTGGCATAAACACATAGTCATGTTACATTATTACCCTCCACGTAATTGCCATGTTAACGTCACATAAGTATAAAATGATAAATGATATTTTAATAATTGACAATTAATCTATTATTAATTATAAAAGTTTATTTAACCCAACATAAAAATATAAAGATTTAATTACACGTAATAAAAAAATAATGACTTATTTATACTTTTTTGGATAGTTCAAGAGCTTTTTGTTAGGATTATGCCTAGAATAAAATTTGCATAAATGTTATTAATATTCCAAAGATTGAATACAAATGAATATAAAATAATAACCATTTATGAAATATTAAAGACTTAACGTGCAGGCATCTTTTACAATAAGTTTAGTCAAAAGATCTACAACAATATGATTAGTGGAAATATGTGTTAGGAGCACTTCTTTTTACGCAATTAAATCTCTAATGAAGCTATTCCACATGTGAATGTGCTTGGTTCTACATGAATCAGTCACTAGATTTAAGGTATAACTAGTTGTATTAAGATTTTGAAAGATCAACCAAACAACTTCTTGTGCACCACTAAACAAGTTATAAATTCTACTTCCATAGTAAACAAGGCAGTGCAAGATTGGTTCTTATTGCTACATGAAATAGCACCATGATTGAGCAAGAATAAAGCCTAATGTTGATTTGCGTTCATCTATGTCACTTCCCCAATTAGCATCACAATAGCTAATTATGTTTAAATTTAAACAGTAATAGCATAATATTTTTTAAAAAAATACGACAATAAAGTAACTAATTAGATCATCTATTATTGAATAATTTCTCTGGTCACTTGTTCCCGAGTTCTTTTGAAAACTAATGTAAAGGAACTCCAAAATCTTGACTTTTTACAATATAAAAAAGCCTAACAATGAATCGAGAGTGGTTTTTTTTAAAGAATTGAGAGTTTTTAGCTATTATAATTTTCAAAACATTCTTAATGAATTGTTGGTGTAACATTTGGTGGAATACTCAAAACTATTTATAACCTTTTAAATATCAACGGATAACTCTTATCAAGATAATTATAAAAATATTTTATTAGATGACGTTAATATCCCGTGATAATTTTAGCATATCAAGATAAAAGAGTAAAGCCATTTCCTTAAATAATTGTGTAATTTAAATAGAATGATTATCATGGGTGTTATTCCAAAAAGAATTCAACAATAGATATTCATATTTAAAATAAATCTTTTTATCTAATTTAAAAAAATTTATGCTAGCATTTTCAATAATTATTGGAACGGCAATCCAATCAAAGAAACATTGAAAAGAAAAAGTAAACGAAGACATACATCATGTACTCAAAAGGAAAATTATCAAATTCCAAATAAGTATACCATGTTGGTGCCTAATATTTTAAGATTACAATAGAAAAGAATGAAAAGGAAAAGGAAAGAACAGATAAGTATTCATTAAATAAAGAGGTTAATAATATTATTATCAATTATATAAAAGCCACAAAAAAACCTAAGACTCCCTTACTCTCTCCCTTTCTTTAACTTGCTAATATAAAAAAGGAGCTCCCGAATAGAAAGGGGAAAACCCAAACCAAGCCACCCTTCCGCTCCACCACCACCACCACCATCACCACCACTCTCACCATGCCACCCGCCACTTAAAAAAAAAATAAATCCGTACAATTTGTTTTGGAAAACTAATTACTGCTAATTTTTATCTTTGGAAATTTCTTTTATTACTAGTATATATATATATATATTGTTTTTCTTCTCTATAAATATATAAAATAAACACTTTCCTTTTCACTTCCTCTGTAAAACCCTAATTATCATTCGATCTCTTTCTTTCCCTCTTTCTTTCCTTCGTTCTCCCAAAAATCTCAGCTTTTCTTTTTCGCTTCTTTCAATCTTTCGATCATTTCTTTTCGAAACCCTAAATCTTGTTACGAGATCTGTTGGTAGCTTTACATTTTTTTTTCTTGGAGATTATAATTGGCAGGTTTTCTAGGGTTCCTTTAATTGGAAAAGAGAGGGTGATTTTGGGTCAAGGCTGGCGGGTTTTCGGGTGAAGTAAATGGCGGATCCGCCTGGACTCCGCCCCTATAAGATTGCTAATCTTTTGGAAGACATTTCTTGTTTCGCTGCTGCTGTTTCTAGGTTTAGTGTGGGATTGGATTCGATAGGGTTGCAAAGCGGTGAACGTTGCGAACTGTGACAGACAAAGGAAGCCGGAGAAGTTAAAGCATGCTGAGCGTGCTACGGGTGCACCTCCCTTCTGATATTCCAATTGTTGGCTGCGAGCTCACGCCTTACGTGCTCTTGCGCAGACCGGACAAGAGCGTTACCACCGATGATGTGCCCGAGTTGGCCCCTCTTGATGGTCATTTCTTGAGGTACAAGTGGTAAGTGTTTTTTAATCCAATGAAAGTGTCATTTTTTAGCTATTTAATTGATTCTTGGGGGGTTTTGGTCATTTGGGTAGTTCTCATTTTAGCCAATTGGGGTTGGCTTAGCTTATTTGGTTCTTTTGAGTAAATATGTGAATCTTTTAACGGATGGTAAGTGTTTGAATTAAAATGAAAGGTTCTTCTTTTGCTTTATTATTGATTTTTGGGTTTTCTTTTGGTTTGGTTAGTTGTCATTCTGGCCAATTGATTTTGAGCTAGTTTTTTGGGTGTGATATTGTTTTCTTGCTTTTAGTAAATAAGCGAACTTCTTTTTGTGGGTGGGTGGTAAGTAATTGCTTAGAGAAAACTTCTCAGCCTCTTTTGCTTATATATTGATTTTTGGGGGCTTTGGTCTTTTTTGGTAGTTCTCAGTTTAGCCAGTTGGGGCTTGAGCTAGTTTTATGGGGTTTGATAGTATTTGATTTTTTTTTTTAGAAAATACAATATATGTAAACTTTTCTGTTGGGTGGTTATATATAATTCCACCGGGGGATATGTGGAATCGAGGTTTATGAGTTGAGCCTTTCTGCCCGTGCATTTGGAGATGGTGTGATTGCTTTTGACTTGATTGTGATCTGCTTTTTGTTACTCTTATGTACTGGATTTATCTTGTATGTAGAGTGATGTAGTTTTGTAATTTTTGAAGGCCTAAGAAGTAGTTTGTTGAATTCGGTTTTGACTTTGAGTTTCGTGCCATTTTATTTGGTTTTTACTTGAATTTAGTTCACGCTGCTTTTTAACAGCAAAAAGGAAAGTAATTGCAATCGAACTCTTTGTCATTATCTGCTATCTTTGCTTAAATTGGAATTACACATCATAGATACAACATGTTGTGATGACTAGGCTCTATGAGCTAGAATGTTCTGTCATTTATTATTGTTAGGGGTGTTTTCATTATCTTGACCATCCTGGCACCACTATGTCTGTGAAGCTTCTAAGAACATTCCAATTTAGATTGAGAAGTACTACACTTAATTCTTGGTCATAGAAAGAAAAGATCATTCCGCTAAAAGAGCGGATGCATAATAATTACCCAATGTTGTCTGTTGCAAAAGTACTGATGAGGCATTTAATATGTTACTGACAATGTTAAACTTCGCTATTTGGAGTAAAGCATGGGTGGACCAAGTAGGTATATTTGCATTCTGAAAATTATTAAAGACCCCTTAAAAGGTAATAGAAAGATATAGTAGTTGCTTTATGTTCCATCAAATGATCCCAGAACTGTACCCTTAGGTTTTGACATCAGTTACATGTAGCAATATAAAAAGATGATTAATGTCATTTGAATTGATCGATCATTTAGTTAGTTCTTGGACGGTATTTAGATCTTTTTTTGGTAAGACAAAATTTTTAACTACTATGGGATACTATATCTGTTAATGATGGACACATGCTTTGAGTGCGTTATAGTTTCTCTAAACTTTGAGATGAGGATATTATGCATACTTATTGTACTTGCTGGACTTTTGCATCAGAAGGAGGTTATTTTGACTGTATCTTGTGCGCCTATTTTTCTCTTTTAAAATCGTTTCATTAGATTGTGTTGTCTGCTTGTGAAATTAAGTGGCATTTATATAATAAGTTGATTGCTTAAAATTTTCCGTTTGTACTACCTGTCTGACACATGTTGCTCCTTTCTTGGGTCTGTTTTGCAGGTATCGTATACAAAGTGATAGAAAAGTTGCTGTCTGTAGTGTACATCCCTCCGAGCAAGCCACGTTGCAGTGCCTAGGTTGTGTTAAGGCTAAAATACCTGTTGCTAAAAGTTATCATTGCTCTCCTAAATGCTTCTCAGATGCATGGCAGCATCACCGTGTTCTACATGACCGTGCTGCAAGTGCTGTAAACGAAAATGGAAATGAGGAGGAAGAGATATTTGGCCGTTTCAATAGCTCAGGATCTGGAGTTATTAATGCTAGCTTAACTGGTTCGGCGTCAAGCACTAGCTTGACCAATGGCTCAACACCTCTATACCCTGCTGCAGTTACACAGAGAAGTGGTGGTGAAACCTGGTTTGAAGTTGGACGCTCTAAAACATATACACCAACAGCAGATGATATTGGCCATGTTCTCAAGTTTGAGTGTGTTGTCGTAGATGTGGAAACTAAACTACCTGTGGGACATCCCAATACTATTTTGACTTCTCGTGTTATTCCAGCACCTTCCCCTAGTCCTCGGCGCTTGATCCCGGTGAGCGGAGCTGATATGATGGGGCATCTAGATTCAGATGGCCGTATTTCCTCCTCTGGAACGTTTACTGTTCTGTCATACAACATTTTGTCTGACTCATATGCCAGTAGTGAGTTATACAGTTATTGCCCTTCATGGGCTCTTTCTTGGCCATATCGCAGACAGAACTTGTTGCGGGAAATCGTTGGTTATCGTGCAGACATTGTCTGTCTTCAAGAGGTAATAATTTCAATTGTCATTGATTATAGCTATTATGATATCTGATTTTGCATTTTTGGAGTTTCAGTTTGGAAAATTCTATTGAGAACTTTCATTTTGAACTGAGACACAGCTTTGACATTTACTGCATGACTAAAATTGCTTCTATATCTAATGTTTACTATTATACTTTGGGTGGAGAGATATGATCTTATGCACTTTCATAAGTCTTAATTTAGATCTGGGTTTTTGCTTAGTTTTATTCCCTTTGTTTTTCCTTTCAGATGCAAAGTATATATATGCCTAAAAGAGTTTTTTTTTTTTTTTTTGAAAAATGCCTAAAGGAGTTTATTTGCCGCCATAATTTGTTGATTTAAGAGTGAAGATACTGTATGTGCAATGCTAATAAGTAAATTATTTTTTACCCTTCTTCAATTTTTGTTAATAAAGCATGTAGATTTTAGAAAACAAAGAGTTGAAATGGCAAGCAATGATTTTGGGTATCAGTAGAATAATCTCATCATTAACCATAAATCGTCTTCAGCCTTTGGGCATCTACTGAAAATTGAGCATGCCTCAATTTCAACTGTTCTCATCTTTTCAGGTGCAAAGCGACCATTTTGAAGAATTTTTTGCCCCTGAGCTGGACAAACATGGGTATCAAGCTTTATACAAGAGGAAGACTAATGAGGTTGCTTGAGAACTCCATGATTCTCGTCTCACTGGTTTAGTGATATTACTGTTTTATTTATAATTATGTTGTTGATCAATGCAGGTTTATACTGGAAATACCCATACAATTGATGGCTGTGCAACATTTTTCCGTAGAGATAGATTTTCCCATGTCAAAAAATATGAGGTTTGGAAGTATTTCTAATGGGGTATATTGATTTATACATTTTTTTTCATTTAAAGTAAATCATGCCGTTATTGCAGGTTGAATTTAATAAGGCTGCTCAATCTTTGACTGAGGTTGCAGTTCAAACTACTCAGAAGAAAGCTGCTTTAAATCGATTGGTTAAGGTAATATATATTCACTGCTAATTTGGATCTATATGCATTCTTTTATGGTACTAATTTCTCCAATGCTATCATGTAAATTCTTTTTTGTCTGCAGGATAATGTTGCTCTAATAGTGGTTTTGGAAGCAAAGTTTAGTAATCAGGGAGCTGACAATCCTGGGAAGCGGCAGCTTCTTTGTGTGGTAAGGATTGTTAATGGTTTTCTTCTATGCTATATCTCTATTGCCTTCTCTAATTGCATGATTTTGCTTTCATGCCATATTTATGATCAAGACATGACTGTATTGCTAGTGTATGATACTAACATATCAGTGGTGATTGTTATTCCATTATTAGCTTTGGTGATCAGGGTAGTGGCAATTGGTTTGCCCTGAAATCCAACAGGATGTTTGAGACTAATTTTAGCCATATAGTCTTGAATTCAACTAATGGGTTAAGTTACCTCGATTTTGTCTTGTATAATCTGAAACGAATTACAATATAGCAAGTTTAGCACCATCTTTTAGACATGCTATAGAGAAGTAATTTTTCTTTGTCTGCCTAGGTTTGACTGAAGTAACCTATGGTTTGGTTTCATAAAACTCAAAGTGCCTAATCTTTTGCTATTAAGTCCTGTCAATTGGTGGGGTAGGCAGGTTGGTTTGTCTAGACCCATATAGTGGTGTAAACGATTCTGTGGGCTGCAGGGGGCAGGCTGCTTGTGATGCAGAAATGTAATGTACTCTAAAGGTTCATAAGTGTACCTATATTTGAATAATAGAATTTTGATCTTTTACTGAACTGATATAAATTGGTCAGTGGGAAAGTTTGCTTGTGAATAACTATCACATTCTTGCAATTAGAAATGTCAGAATCCCATAAACTTTGCCATGTTTCATTATGACTAATTAAGTTCCGAATTGGTTTAGATTGTTTTGATTATTATGTGCTCTCTCTCTCTCTCTCTCTCTCTCTCTCTTGTATGTGCAATTTGGATCTTTTAGTCCCCATCTACTTACTCCTTTCCCCCTTCTTTCCATTTTTTATTTTTTAAAACATAGAATGGACATGATGAACTTACTCATCCCATCTGAAAGTGAGGCTATTCTTTGCAATTACACTCATGATAGTATACTCATCTAAATGATTATATTTACTTGTTTATTCACAATTGCTGCAACTCTTTCATAGTTTCTTTGTGCATCATGTAATTGTTTCTTACTTTTCATGGTTTTGGGAATACAGGCAAACACACATGTAAATGTTCAACAAGAGCTAAAGGATGTCAAAATCTGGCAGGTTCTAATTTTTCTTTAGTGTGTATAATTAGTTATACGAACATGTTTCAGTAATTCAAAATAATCACTCATTTTTTTTAATGATAATTAGGTGCATACTCTCTTAAAGGGCTTGGAAAAAATAGCCGCAAGTGCAGACATTCCAATGTTGGTGTGTGGGGATTTTAATTCAGTTCCTGGAAGGCAAGTCCATTATCCTGTACATAATGTTAGATTATTTAGTGCCTTAGATCAGTTTTATTCGCATTAGCCTTTTGCTTAATTAAATGTAGTGTTGAATTCTGTGCAGTGCTCCCCATTCACTTCTTGCTATGGGAAAGGTAGATCCACTACATCCAGATTTATTGATAGATCCTCTTGCAATTTTGCGTCCTCACAGCAAGTTGACTCATCAGTTGCCATTGGTAAACTCATTTCCATTAATGAACTGCTTCAAGTGTGGTTGCTTATGTTTTTACCCTACCATCATTGCTAATATGATGTTTTGGTAGTGGTTTAAAAAAAAAAAAAAACAAAGGAAACAGCCCTTAGTGTAAAAAGGGGCGAGGGTGTTAAACATTATTTAGGCGTTATGTTTGACAAAATAAGTTTGTTGAACAGGTTAGTGCTTATTCATCCTTCGCAAGAGGTGTTGGTCTTGGTTTGGAACAACAGAGAAGAAGAATGGACCCCACAACTAATGAACCGTTATTCACAAATTGCACTAGAGATTTCATCGGCACCCTAGATTACATATTTTACACAGGTGGGCATTTTTGTAATAATTGACTGATTGGATGGTGCATACACAATTTAATTTTTCTGAATATCTTTCCTCTAGATTTTTATGTAATTAGATGTTTGATGTGAATTTTAATATTTGAAGTTGCTCATGAGTATTTGCTTTGTGGTTTCAGCGGACTCTTTAACAGTGGAGTCCTTATTGGAACTCTTGGACGAGGATAGCTTGAGGAAAGACACAGCCCTACCGTCTCCAGAGTGGTCGTCCGATCATATAGCACTGCTAGCTGAATTTCGGTGCATGCCTAGGCCTAGACGCTGACACTTTAAGGTATGCTGTTACTATCCTTGATTTATCTTGGCGGCTGCCACTATTGATATTGAATCACAAAACATGTATCATATCAAGCTGCTGCATGTTGTATAGGTCTTGGAGACGCCCAAGAAAATGGCCCAGAGAAGCCGATGGATACAGATAAGTTATTGTAAGAATGGTAGATCGTGCTCCCTGTGTTTTAAGGTATCTCTTTGAGGGATCCTTGCTGTGATCTGCTGCTTTGTACTATGTCACACCTTTGTTTCATAGAAAATCATTATGCCTTTGTCAATTTCTTTTCTTTCTTTTTTCAATAGAAATGTCCACCGGCGCAGTATAATTAGTCAATTGTCCTGTACTTTAAATTCCCTACAAAAAGCAAGTGGCCCTCCTCCTTTCATCTTAAGTTCCATGTTGCATTTTCGTCTCCGAGGAATAATATTCAATTTTTTTTCCTTTTGCTTCTCTCTTGCAAGTTGCAACCGTAATTCAATTGGCATGATCGATCTCTCTTGCGATAGGTCGTTATAATACGCTCGTTTAAGCAAAAATAATCTTTAGACTTACGAATGGTTAAACAAGTTATATTTTTGAGGTTTCGGTTGCCAATGACCGTCAATGCCTACTATTTTCAACTTTACAATCAACTATGGTCCAATCACGCTCCATTCTGTAACCAAAAGTCAAAAGCAATTTCATAATCACCTACACTAGTTCAAATATAATTGGTTGGCAGTCGAACTTGCTCTTTTAAGTCAAAGGCAGGCCTATCTTTCCATATCCCAAAACTCTAAAATCTACAAGGGAAAATGACTCCTCTTTTTCACCAAATCAAGTTCGTGTTCTTGCCATGTATATAACTCATTTCCCTTACAACTTGAAGCGCACCTCGCTCCTCACTTCTCCTTATCTCTCCGTAATGGGGGTTTTAAGCAGTGTTAGATCAACCCTTTTTTGCTTCATATTCCTGATACTGCTGAGCTGGGTAAGCTCAGACTGGGCTGAAGACAAAAAAGAATGTTCTAACCAACTAGTTGCTCTCTCAACATGCATCCCTTTTGTTGGTGGAAACACTAAAGTTCCTGATTCCACCTGTTGCACTAACCTAAGAAAAAAAATTAACCAGACCAAGAAGTGTTTGTGCCTCCTGGTTGCGGATCGAAACGACCCTGACCTTGGTTTCAAGGTCAATGCCACCCTAGCCTTGATCCTTCCTTCCATTTGCCACGCTCCATCTAATGCTTCTGAGTGCCCAGGTACACCACTCCACTTGCGTTACATTTTTCCATTTTTAACAAATGTCCCTTAAAGGGTTTAAATATGTGATTTCCTGTCTCAATATTGTAGTTTTTCGTTATTTGTGGTTCAGAAATATCAAAGCAGAAGCAAATAAATCCAGTCAGTAAACATCCATCTCTTGATTTTATCATTTTACTATACTTTCTGTTTTCTTGCAGAGCTTCTTCACTTGCCTCCAAACTCAACAGATGCTCAGGTTTTTGAGCAATTTGCTGCCACATTCGAGGAGGGTAATAGTAGCGCAGTGGACGGTAATCCTACCTTCCAAGTCATAATATATATAGTAAATACTAGTTTAGTTAGGATAAATGTCTAGAGCTATACCAGTTATCAGTACAAAGTTATCTCCAATTCTTCTTGTGTTTTTGGCGGTCGTATTATTATTATTATCATCATTGGTATTGATTCTGTTTCGCGGTTGTAACATTTAGTTACAGGCACCTCTACAAGTTCAAGCTGCAGCGTGAGGGAAGAAGGATGGGTTGGCGTGTGGAAGATTGGGAGGATTTTAACATGGCAACTCTTATCAATCTATATTATAGATATGTAGACAGAACCCTAAGCAATCATGGGGAAGGGGAGGGATCCATGAAATGGCAGTTCCCATTGCCTGGATGGTTGGAAGGACTTTATCCAAATTTCTTATGTATTGTCTGAAATACAGATCAAAATGCTTAATTAATCACAAAGCTTGATCTATCAGTTCTGAATTCAGCAGTGTGGCGATATCAAATAAATTTCACTTGGTTATTTGAATATAGTGTGCTCTGCAACTGTTACCCAAATGACAAAATAGCCTCATGTATTCCAATTTTTTTTAAAGTAAAATATCCTAACTCTCTAACTTTTAATTATAATTTTACGTGATTTTATTAATTTTTAAAATAAACATTCGATCTCAACAAAAATTTTCGTTAAAAACATAAATCCAACCGTTAATTTATTATTAATATTTTCGTTAATTTAATGATGTGACAATATTAAAAAGTCAATTTTACCTTTCCTTCATTTTTTAAATTATCATATTATAAACTATAATTTTTATTTTTATTTTTTTTATTTAAAAAAATAAAAAAAACCTGTCGATACCTCTTCGCCTCTAGTCAAGGAGTGTCAGATCCGGCCTCCCTCCCCTGGGCGCCCCTGGGGAGCACCGATCTGGGACCATGGATCGATGCTCCCTGAGGAGCACCCAACGTGATGCTCCTTAGGGAGCACCATTCGCGTGTGCTCACCAGGCAGCACAGATCCAGTGGTCTTTGGGTATCTGTGCTCCCTAGAGAGCACTAAAGTTGGTGCTCTTTGAGAAATCCGATCGGATCTAAGACAGATCCGGTTACGAGGTGGTTGATTGGAGTAGAGAATATCATTGGTCAGCCTAAAAAACGTAATGAAAAGAGAAAGATATTTTAGATATTTCAGTTTAAATATTAATATTGTTTAATTATTTGAGATGAAATATTTATTTTACAAATTAAGGAATCTCTATGTAATTACAATTAAAAGTTAAAAGTGAAAGAGTATTTTATTTTTATTTTTTTTATGCCCTGAATAACTTATACCAGCAATAAGCATCCCTGAAACAAATAGCATGATAGAATAATTGGCATTCCAAAAAGAAACACATAAATGAGTAATGATAATCCAGGGGTTCAAGGCTTATCCTTTCAGGACATGTATGGAGGAATATGTTGGTCACCCGAAGGTGGCCGAAACCCCTTTATCTTAACCAAACACTTATAAGATAAGCACAACAAGGGCATACAATCTCAATTCCATGTGAAACTTCCACGTTTAGCATTTTACAAGTGAGGAAGCCAAAAGAAGTGTTGTGAGTCATATATAGTCAGTCAGAAAAAATTAGAGAAAAAGATCTTCTCTATAGACCAGTACAAGGCAAACTATCTGGTCAATTTTTTTTGGAAAAACTTTCATAAAAGACATTTACATAGAGTAGAAGGTTGAGAAAAACATGACCATCCTGCATCCAAGTGCAGCAAAAACAAATTTACAGCACTATGAAACTCTTGTCTAGACCCAAGTCACCCAGCAACCCCCACTTAGTAAGCTTGCCAGGCCGAGGACAGGCCTATACAAAAACTGAGAACTCTCCAAACCAACTCTACCAACTCCAATACACCATGACAACAATGGCCTACCATTTTAACTCACAACCTGCCTCAATCATTGTTTGAATTATTTGAAAAAAAAAATAATAATTTCGAAGACATAAATAAAATATTTATTAAAATTATGAAAATGACAATGTAATGATGTTATCTATATAATAAATGAACAGAAATATTTTTTCGTTATAAAAAGTTGTTCTGTTTATAATACAATTATTCAAAAGTTGTTTTCTTTTATAATATAACTATTAAAAAATTATATTTAATAACCTTTCATAAAACAAGTATTAGAAAAATTATATTTAATAAGGTAATTATTTATAAATCTTTGATCACAACTTGTCATTAACAAGGTCAACATTAACAAACTAACAATTCCCCACTAGTTTGAAATATTGGTTTTTCCTAAAATATATATATATATATTATTTTTACCTTTTACACAAATAAATATTACACATACAAGAAGATATCTCTTGATTTTGGCTATCAATTAGCGAATATATCTTAGAACCTTAACGAAGTAGATGGTGTCCACAAATTGAACCTCGATTCTTAATGTTAGAATTGAAGATATATCACACATAATATTCATTTATATTTCTGTAAATGGTCATTCACTTTTTAACACCATAATGGCCATGTGCTTATCTTGTTCATAATAAACATTTACAAGAGAATCCCCAAATTCTTCTTGTTGAAATGACACCACTCCTTATGTTTATGTAGGTGGAGTTTTCATTAATGTCTCCATTGCTCTTAGACATTTTCTTTCCATAATATAATACTCAAATTCCATTAAGAGTATAAACTCAACCTCTATAAGCAATGGACGGCATTATCTTTAAATAAGATTTGGAGGAATAGGTTCTAACAGTGCATCATAGACATATAACAATAACTTGCTTTTACCTATTGAACTTTGTAATTAAAGGTTACTAACTAAAAGTTGTATTGGTGTCTAATAAAGGTCTTAAACTTATACTTTTTGTAGTACTACTTACAAACTCACTTGGTAAACCTTTTATCAAAGGATTTGCCAAATTACTTGCAAATTGAACTTACTGCACTAGAAATTAATTCTATAATATAATCACATTTTAAACTAATATGTTTAGATTTTTCATTATAGACTTACATATATGCTCTAGACATTATAACAGTACTATCACAATATACAGAAATGATTGATATCGGTTGAAGTTACAACTTTATATCTAATAATAAATCTTTCAATCATTCCGCTTCTTTTCTTGTTACAGCTAAACTTATAAACTCAGATTTTATTTTTGAATGTGATATGCAAGCTTATTTCTTAGATGTTCAACTAATGGCACCACCTTCTAATATAAATATCCATCCTAAAATGAACTCATTATCAGTTGCACTAGCTTTCGTTGTTGACCAATCGTTCAAGAATCGAGCGGTTTAAGTGATAGATAGAGACAGAGATGGTGAGTTCAGAGGCATTGATATACAAAGCTGATATCTACGGTAGGTCCCACCAAACTTGATAAACAAAGAAATCAACAATTAAAGAAGTTTTTTGTGGAAGCTGGGCTATATGCGAGCCAAGAAGAAGCTGCAAAGAGAGAAGTTCTCAGTCGAATTCAAGATCTTGTAACAAATTGGGTGAAGCAACTTTACTCGTTTGAGGGGTTACACAGATCAGATGGTTGAAGATGCTAATGCAGTCCTTTTTACTTTTGGTTCTTATCGACTTGGGGTGTAAGGACCTCGCTTTGACGTAGATACCTTATGTGTGGGATCATCCCATGTGAACCGAGAGCATGATTTCTTTTTTGTACTTCACAGTATCTTGACAGAAAGGGTAGAAGTTACAGAATTACAACTGGTTCTAGATTCTCATATCATTGTAACGAAATTTAAGTTTGATAGGATATCGATTGACCTTCTTTATGCAAGAATCTCCCTTCTGGTTGTGCATCAAGATCTTGACATTCGGTATTTTACAATGTTGATGAGCTTACTATTCGAAGTCTTAATGGCAGCCGAGTTGTAAATCAAATTTTGAAACTAGTTCCAAATGTTGGGTTATTTTCACACAACACTCCGATTTCTGAAGTTCTGGGCTAAAAGGCATGGCGTTTACTCCAATGTGATTGGATTTCTTGGTGGTGTTAATTTGGCTCTTCTTGTAGCTCAAGTTGGCTAGCTTTATCCTATTGCAGTTCCAAGTGTGCTTGTTTCACGAATTTTTAGGGTCTATACTCTATGGCGTTGGCCAAAACCGATTATGCTTTGCGCAATTGAAGGACATCAACTTGGATTTTTTGTATGAGATCCTCGTAAAAATCCTTGAGATAGGACTCATCCTATGCCAATAATTACGCCTACCCATCCATGCATAAACTGTAGCTATACCATGTCCACAAACACCCTTCGAGTCATGATTGAGTGATTCCAATATGGTAACAACATTTTTGAGGAGATTCAGCTGAATAGAGTAAAATGGAGTGCTCTGTTCAGGGACGGATACATAACGAGGCATGGGGGTGCTTGCTCCCCACCATTGAAAATTTTCTAATTTTTTATATGTATATTTTTTTTCAAAAACAAGTGCCCTCTGTGTTTTTCTCTCAATCTTCCGTCAAAATGAAACAGATATCATGGGCTTATGCTTATCATTTATGGGAACAGACCAATACTCCAAGGATTGATCCACCAATAACTAATAAACACTAATTAAGTAATCTATAGAAATATGACTTATAAACCCAAGAGGCTAAGACAATGACGGCATGACTCAAGATAAAACAAAATATATTATAAAAATTATTAAAAAATTACATTTAAGTGATAAAAGTTAAAAAAAAAAAACATGATTCAACTGCAACAGGTGAAAAGTCACTTTCAACTATGAACATCATAAAAAATAGGCTTAGGAATAACATAGAAGATGATTTTCTTATTGACTGCATGATTACTTATATTGAAAGAAAGATCGTTGAAGTTTGACACAGATTCAATTATTGATAAATTTTATAATATAAAAAAACATCGTGTTTAACTTTAATAAATTACAAAAAGTATGTTACGTATATACTTTTTAACTTACACTTTTTATATACACGAACATGATAGCTTTTTTAATTTTTACCCCTCAGTAGTTTAATCTTAGAACCGTCCCTGGCTCTGTTTGAACCATATAATTTCTTCTAAAGCTAGAAAGACTACCTGCAAGTTGACACTGTTGCAGCGGATGGCGATGACTTGCATGCTTGGAAAAGGTTGGGTGGAATCACAGCTAAGGAAGCTGTCTTTGATGATTGAGCGAGGCACTTATGGCAAGCTGTAGTGCCATCCTTATCTTCATGAGTTTGTAGATGCAGCTAAGCCATGTGCCCACTGTGCCTTCTTTATAGGTATACAAAGGAAACAAGGGGAAATAGTTCAGAAAGGTCAACCGTTTCATATACGAGAGTCGATTGATGAATTCCGACTTTAAGCATCTACATGTTTTGGAACCTAGGATGAAAATCTTTATATCATATGTCCGTAGAAAGCAGCTTCCGACTTACGTTTTTGTTATATGGTTATAAACGTCCTAGGAATCCACGGGTCACTCCCCACCAGCAGTCTCTTAAACTTTCTCACCACAATGTTATTGCTTGTACTGAATCTGGTGTGAAATGCCTTAAAAAGGAAAAAGGATCCTGATGGAGAAAATAATGAGCATAGTAAGCCGGAGAAACGGCAAAATCCTGATGGGAGAAAATCTGAGGTTATTAGTTGTGAGCTTAGCAGAATGTCTTCAGTTTGTTGTACATCCGATCTAGATGAACTGAATGGAGTTGCTGAAGAGAATGCATCATCTAATTCCAACGTTATCAGCTCTTGCTCAAATGAGGATATTGGGAATGAATGTACGGCAGGCAACAGTGAAGGAACAATGGAGATATTGATAATGGGAGCATATAAGGAAGTAGTAACCCAGCATCTTCTCAAAGTGATCCGTGTGATGCAGATTTGAAATCTTCTTTGGAAGATGACCATGTTGTTCACAACAAAGATTTTGAAGATGGATTGCAGAAAGAGTTGGTGCATAATGCTGCGGTTGGTGTGGTTCTTAAGTCTACTAATGGAGTTGAATCAGAAAGCGTGCAGAATACCATGATAAGGTTGGGTTCGAAGTCCACGGCATGAGAGATTAGTTATTTGGTTGTGATATGTGCCGGTTGTGGTGGGATGACTGTTGGTCCGTGGGATTTTTTTGGCCATTCTAGGGAGCTTGTCATATTTCTGAGTCTCTGATCTGATTATGTTTTTTGTTTTCTCTTTCATATACATAGAACAAGCCACGACAGGGAGCTTCGTGTCCTGCATGTGCTCTGCTGCTTCACTATCACACAATGGGTAGTTTTTTGTAAACTTATTCTTAGTAATGAAACTATTACAATTGCTTTTCAAAAAAAAAAAAACCTAAACAAAAAGATCAGAAGATCTGATTCTGTGAAGTACCAAAATGTTCTTTTTTTCCCCATCCCTTCTGATGTCCAAATTCAATTGAGGCTCACTTAAACAAAAGCAATTAATTGCCATCGTTACATTTTCTTTTTCATGTCTAAACAACGACAACTGATTCTCTCTTTTACATGACAGGCCTTACCTCATTTAACATAACACCTTTGAAGGAGGCATCCTTGCTTTAATGCGTGCGTATGTGTAGCTGCTTCACACCCATTAAACCACCGCATCAGCTATGCACTTTGAAGCAACTCAGATATGGGAACAACTGGAGTAAATCATCACGGCTTCGTCTCTGCAACAGACATTAATATAGGGTTGGCAAAACAATTTGACAGACATCATTGGAAAAGCACTGTGCATGCCTTGCATTAACTATAAATAATACTTAGAGAGAAGAAAATTAGTTAGATTTTTGAGACGTGGAACTCCTCAAGGGATGCCATGATGAGCAAACAGGTCTGTCAGGTTTGAGCACGCTCATAAATGGATACAATTCACAAATGGACACACATTTGAGCATTCCCCAGTAAAGTTTCCAGCTGTGCATATTTTTTTTCCCTAGTAAAGTTTCCACAGTATAAAGTTTACAGCTGTGCATATTACAGCCCAAACATAACTTTAACTTCAATCTGAATTTAACCTTCGTGCTTTCCCATCCTTTATGCAGTGGTATGTTCATCTACCTAAGAGTAGAAAGATATCTAAAACCAACGGTATTTTTCTTTCATAAGCTTACAACAATAAAGATTCTCGACAAGAAATAACTGCTATAATTTTCCTATAAATAACCAGATTACAGGCACAAGGCCTTCTAGGGAGAAGAAAATAGTCGTTTACCTTAATACCAATACATCCATTAACATCAAGAGTCGTGATTGTATTTGAGCAAAACTTGGAAAGGGCCTCAAGGCACTTGTCAGTTACCCCAACTATCCCAAACAAACTGCAAGGCCTCAGTAATAAAAACTTTTAACATGAGATGAATTTAAAGGCAGCAGGGTGACTCGCATAATCAAACATATCAGCATCAAATGCTCATGTGCTTATAAAAATAACCATTCTCACATCTGCACATGTTCCCTATAATCTTCAGCTAAATGTTAAAATCAGTCGGGATATCACTCATCAACTTATAATGAGATATGACTAATTGCTTCATGCTCTTGTTTGAAGAAATTTGTAATAATTTGTTGCCCCTGAATTTTGATGTATATAGTACATGCTAGTGAAATATCCATTAATGTAAAAAAATACACAAATAATTAATGAATAGCTCTCAACATGTCCAAATATAGATTAACAACAGAATGACTAGATATTCTCACTTGTTATCGTTTTAAATATGCATTAAAATTCTTTTGCTGTTACTTCAGTTTGTCACAACTGAGTCCAAGACACATCATGCCCAGTTTGTTAAGAATCACCAGGGGGGTTGGAGGGCACTGAGGCAACCATGCTTGAACTCTTTGAAGTATGACACCACATCAATAGGCCTGAAATCTATCTTGGTGCAATAATGACACTTTAATATAACTGCTTCAACCAGTGTCATATACAAGAGTGTGTCTAGTGCCTTCTTTTGTTATTTATTATCAGTCACATTAAAACTCAAGTCTAAAAAGGATAGAGAGATATTAATATGCATAATTTTAAAATATATATTAATAAGACTTAGAAGACAACATTTTAAGGCATGCAATAGCTGTTATGGTTCTTCCAAATTAAATAATATTTCTCTCATCAGGATTTACCTGAGAAATTCAAGAGAGGTGCAACCTTCAGCAATTGCTATGACCCCCACATCAGTGACACGTACACACCTGTTAAAAAAAATAAAAATAAATAAATAAAGGAACACTGGCTTTTATATTGTATCATATCACCTTCCCGCTAGACAGATTTGAATACGAAATTTGAAATTCACTTACCATGTTAAATTGAGAGATACAAGATTCTTGCATTTAGCTATACGGGAAAGTCCTTCATCTGAGAGATTCTGGCAACCAAATGTTTATTCGTAGTGTCAATTTCCACAAACTGCATCCAATTAAAACTATTTCAAAAACCTCAGTTTTTACCTGTGCACCACACAAATCTAGGAATCTTAGATGAGATAGAACAGATATCTTCTTGTAAGTTTCATCTGTGAAGCTGCACAAGCAATGAAGGACAGTGACACAAGTTAAGAACCATGACAAAAAAAGAACCAAGATTACAATGTGAGGACATGTAGCATACCTGGAAAGTGCATAAAGATTTAAACTTCGGAGAAAGGAACACCTAATCAATATTTGTTGCAAGCCACTATCTGTCATCTTGACACATCTGGGTACAACCAGATCATCACAGGACATAAGCACCATCAGTAGGTATAAAAACCAGCAGTATTCGATGACAATCTTCAAAAAGCTAAGTGGCAATAACATTAACTGAGAAAAGAATCATATTCTTTGTGCAGACAAGCTTGCATCACAACTACTGACAATTATCATCTAGCCACCACCTTTTTAAAAAGGGTGATTGCCCAAAAGATAACTGAGAAAGTAGCAGCATCACTCTTTATGATATGTAAAGACTGATACCAGAGATTATTAAATCCTATGAACAACACCCAGTAAAACCTAAGCAAAGCAGATTAACATACCTAGTCAGATTCAACGACTCCAACTCTTGGTAATGGTCAGCTACTAATTGCAAACTTCTCTCTGATAAATTCTGCGATTGTCACATGAAAGTAATCCATTCAAAGGAAATCCAACATGATACTATAGACTAATTTGCAGAACTGAATAGCGACTACAATATACAATCACAAACAACTTAAAAGGAGGAAAACAAATTTATAAAAGTTTCCCGGTAAAGCTATGAACCAAGCCTGTTGCACAACAAACCAGGTAATGGCACAAACAACAAACCTTTTTCATGTTGAAAGAAAAACAAGTTTCCAGTTTACATTTGAGCATGTTTGGATGTTCAATCAACTGACTACAAAAGCACAATATGTTACAGGGAAATCTAATAAAGAAGGCATATTATGCGTTAACAATTTAAATGATGAACACAATCTCTTTTCATTATCCATCATTAACCACTCCAATATTATGCTCAAAATCATAGGCCATTACATCTTTTGTGCAGCCTCAAGTTGAGAATCTTTATTTTCTTCCATTTCTGTTGTTACAAAAGCACCTAGATATGGACTAACTCATTGAGTAATAATGCAATTTTTTGTTGTTTTTGTAAGTCAAGCATCTCTGTTGTTTTTGTAAATAAATCATCTCACCCCTCTTTTAATTATAATTGGCACCATCTCAACTTTAGTGCATTTCTTTTCCCTTAAATTATTTCTCACTGACCCACTCTTCATTCATCAGAGAATCCTTATTTCAGCAAAAAAGATCAGGTTGACAAACTTAATTCTTAAGAATGTCTGAGATTCACTCAATAAAATCACCCTTAGTTAAATTCATGCTTAAAAAACTGTATTGCAACCCTCAGGCAAAAGGCATTGCAGGACATACAAAACCAGATGTAGTGTTAATTACAGTCAAATTTGTGTCATCCTCTTTGATACTTATGTTTATAATGTAGTAGTTCAATAAAATGTAGAACCTGTATCAAGTTACTCATCAAATACCTTACAGCCACTTAAGTTTAAATCAATTATATGTTTGCAGTTCGTCACCAGATGCTTCACACCTATATCAGTTGCCCTGAAGCTCAATCCATATTAAGAGATGCATTAGAATTATAATATAATGAAAGATTGCTTATAAAAACATAAGTTAGAATATATCTGTACTAAATAAGGGAAATGAGAAAATACCTTACATTCCAATAGATAGAGAAAACCTTCAATTTATGACAACAACTAGTTATAGCTTCAATTCCTTTGTCAGATATCTTTTGACAGCCATTCAGATTTAAAGACTCAAGGCCTTGAAGTGAATCCAAACACTGAAATGCTTAAAATATTATGAAGAAAAAACTCAGGATATAATAAAACAATATTTAGAATTAACGACATGCTTCATAAGGAAGACAATTATAAATGAGGTGTGTGGAGGCTACTGATTTGAAAATCACACGAAATAAAAGTGATAGCATTGACTCACTCATAACTGATGGGCATTTCTTTGACTCAGCCACAACTCATGGTGAGTTCACTAACCTAGCCGCAACTCATGGTGATTTGCCCAAGACAAGGACACGTGTTGCAGCCGATGCCAAATTAGTGGAACAACTCTAGCTCATAAAAGAGAAATATTGGCCTATCGTCTTGTGATTTAATTCCTATTTATTGTTCCCCTTGTATCAAGGATTGTTTATCCATTCTTTCCACAAAGTTATACATGTAAACTATTATAAAGTTGTGAATGAAATTCTTTCTCTACACACAAAAACCGCAGAGAGTTTAAAACACCATCTGGTATCAGAGCAGTATAGAGAAAGAATGCTTTTCTTAACCCATCTATTTCTATGGCTTCCCTTGTGTCAACTTCCACTTTTGAAACCAAATACCCTTACCCATCAACACTTAACATAGGAATATTGTTTCCATCCATCTTACACCGTCAAACTATTTGCTTTGGCAAGTTAAAATCATGGGGCTCATTGAGAGCCAAAATTTGAATAGATTCTCATTGATGGTAGTTTCCCTGAACCAAGCAAGACTATCTCCTCCCCAGTTGGTGATGATACCAATGGCAAGAAGGAGATATTCAATCCGGAATATACTTTTTGGAAGGGATCAGATCATTTGCTGCCAGAATTGATTACTTCAACTCTGTCAAAGTCAGAGGAGACCCTCGGCCTAGTGGTGAGGCTTGAGAAATCAGCTGAAGTTTGGGCTGGCTTAGCTAATGCATTTGCCCAAGAATCTTTTGAACATGAATTATGGGTGAGTCAATGCCATCACTTTCATTTGCTTTGGATTGCAAATCAGTAGCATTTACAAGTAAGAATTCCACTATAGTGTTTAAACTCTCTACTGTTGTTTGTAGAGAAAGAATTTCAATCGCAACTTTCTAATAGTTTACATGTACAACTTTGTGGAAAGCATAGACAAAAACATCCTTGATATAAGGGGAACAATGAACAGGAATCAGATCACAAGATGAACAACCAACATTATCTGTTGACTATATGTGCTATAGTTGTTCCGCTAATTTTGTGCAGGCTACATAACGCGTCCTTGTATTTATCAAATCACCCTGGGTTGCAGCTGAGGTACTGACCATGTTAATTTTAAGGAGGGCATCCAACTTAAAAACCAATTAGCAATAGGTCGAGAAGCACTTATTACATTTTTGTGTCAGGGTACTCCAAATTTAGATGATGTGGAATTTCTTATTCACCGCTTCAAAAACACTCCCCTACACGTGTAGGGTTGACAGGCCTATTCTGCAACATGAACTTCGCACATAGGCATAACAAGACTATAATGAAGGGGCCAATGAACACGGGTAATGGCCCTGCTTTCATCAATTCTAAGGTCTCAATTGCGTTAATTCCATCCAACTGCAACCGATAAAATTCATCCTATTTCTTTCTAAAGTCTTCAATATAATAAACATATACAAACTTCAAACCAGAACTGCACAACAATTTACCTTGTTCTTAAGGATTTCGAGATGTCCGTCATCTATATCTCGTGCAAATTCAAGGCTTATTTGCTTCACATGCTGATATCTTGGCTACAAAAACAATGCAAAAGCTTTACTCACTTCAACACTATATGGCTACGCTTTCATCTATTTGCTAACAAAATCCACTGCTAAGCACTACCAACATTTAACAGATTGAAAAGAAAAAATTACAACTTTACAAATTAAAAAGAAAAAGATGATAAATTGACGAACCAGTGAAACAGCAGCTATAAGTCGATCTCCAGCATTATTCATCTCACGTAAATCAATAGCCTGGCAAAAAGAACAAAAACCCAGATCATAAAAGGCAATGAAAGGTCGAAACAAAATTTCAAAAAATTGTCTTTCTAATCTTAGAAAAGAGTATTGTTGAGAAAAGTACAAGCCAAAGGGAAGGGGAGGAAAGTAGAGTGCGGTGAAGCCAAGGGCTGACAAGAAGAAGAGAGATGAGGTCTCTTTGAGGAAGTCTTGTGCTCACTATTTTCATCACTTTCGGCACTGTTTCTTTGTTCCATAGTGATGTCTGCTCTTCTCCTTCCATCTTCTCTCACTTAACCAAAACTGATGTATTGTTGGCTTCTCCCCTTCTGCTCTTTCCTCAATCTAAACTTGTAATGTTCCTTTTTTCCATTTTGTATTATTATTTATAAAAGTTGTATTATTTAGAATAATAATCAATTTATTACAAAACAACTAAAATACTAAATATCCTTAAACTATCTGAAATTTTTCACATCAGACCCTACCTTTCTATTCTATTCAAAAAAAAAACTCTTAACCTATGATTTTTATTCAAATAAATAACAAAAAACTTACATATGACAAACATGACCTTAATCGTTATTAGATCTGAACCAACTAATATTTTTCACACTTATTATTGATAATGTGACTTTTACAATAATCATGTCTCAACCGACAATCTCATCATGTTAACATTTGGGTATTATTTAAATATAATAAAAGAATATAAATTTATATTAAAAAAAGTAAAACAAATTCATAAATTTATTTATTATTTTAATAAAAATATTAACAAAAACAATCTTTTATTTTCTTTTTTATTTTTATAAAAATACACTTTCAAAATATTTAAATCCAAGTCTTTCAACTAAGAATACATATTCATAAACACCCAGATGCAATATGTAGTAGAAAGCTTTTATTGTACATTTTTTTTTTAAATAAAGAGATACTCATTGCTTGTAAGAAACAAATAAAGGGAACTTCTAAAATCATTTATATTCAAAATTCATAATAAGAAATTGCTTTTAGGTACAAAAGGAATAAATTGTTGTATAATAAAAACTCTTTAAATTAATATATTAGTATATTTTTACCACTAATGAGTACATTTTTTACTTTCAAAATATGTAATAATCTTATTAAAATTAAATCATTTTGATATTTTCAAGTTTACGGAAAATTTAAAATTTGTTCTCGACGATTTAAATTCGACTCAATTCGATACATAAATAGCTCTATTTTAAGGAAACTCTTGTGGAAGATACAACCAAGTTTTTTCAATAAATTTCCCTCTTACTGGGGTCATCCAAGACCTATCTGGAACCTGTCCAACCTGGCTCATGAATGCCAATAATTGCCAGCTTGGCATGGTTTCGAGATTGAATATTTGGCATCCTTAGAACCGAAGCATTAGTCGTCCTTATTGGAAACAAAAAGATGCTTCAAACCCTTCTAGACTGCAACCTAGAGAGCTAGGCCCAGAGGCGGAGGGGAGGGCAGGTTAGTGGGGCCCCCGTTTCCAATAATTTTTAAATTTTATAATTTATATATATTTTTAAAAAATTTTATAATTTTATCCTTTCAATATTTTTAAATTTTTATAATTTGTCTTTACTTTTAAGAAATTTTATAATTTCGTTCTTATTAAAATTTTAAAATTTTTCTAACATCTTTTCAATTTTTTTAAATTTTATAATTTTACCACTATAATAATTTTTTATTTAATAAAATATCCTATAACAATTAGTCAACAACTAATTTTAATAGGATTAAAACAAAATCAATTGCATTTTTCAAAAAAAATAATAAAACCAATTGCCATAAAATTATTTTTAAACTCCACTATTTCAAAACCTCACAATCACCACTTGTTCTTCTTTTTTTTTATCAAATACTGTAAAAACAAAAAGAATTATTTGTTTACACTTTTTTGCATGTCAGTATAAAACTTTTAGTTAATAATTCAATTTTTATATCATGATAATTGATAAGATTAGTTTATTTATTTATTTTAATTTTTAATATTTTAAATTTTAAATTTTTTCTTATTAAATAATTTTTACTTGATAATTTTGATTTAGGATTTACCGTCTTAGCTATTTATTGTTGAAAGTAATTTGATTAAGCACCTACGGTTAGTTATTACTTATTTATTTAGGGATTGCTTAATTGTTTTCTTACAAATTAGTTGTGTTTTTTTTTACTTAGATTTTATGAACAATTAAGATTTTTATTCAGAGATTATTTCATCGTTTGAACTGTTTATTAATATTGTATTTAATTTTTATAATTAATTTTAGAGAATTTCTTCTTTATTGAATTGTTTATTGATAGTTCTTAATATTTTTTTAAAAGATTGCTTTTCATTGATATTTTTGTTATTATATTTATTAATTTTCATTTGTTATTAAGTTTATTTAAAAATTAAGATTATTGTGATTATTAAATTATATGTGATCATACTAGTTAATTGCTTTAAGTAAATTATTACAATTGATTTCTTTAAATAATTTTCAAAATTTATTTATATAAATTTCATATAAAGTTTTTTTTTTATTTAAGTTGTTTTATATTATTATTAAATATTAAATTGTTAATATAACTTTTGAATTTATAAATATTGTTTTTAATTTTTGATCCCTCTAAGTATAAAATCCTGACTCATCACTAGTTAGACCCCAATCTTCTTATTGACTTCTAATTATAAATCTACTATTCTATACTGGAGTTGGTAAAACCATGCATCCAGGTTCTAGCTAAAACATAGAATGCCTCGGTTTATGTTTCATTTTCCTCTGATTTCTTAAGTGCAAAAACAAAAAATGGTATTTGAGCTTGAACAATGCCAAGAGCTAGCCTTAGCAAGCTTTTGTTTTTTTCCATTCAAAAAGAAAGGAACCCTTTTCTTTTGTTTTTGCTTTATCTTGAGTTAGGTCGAGAGTCGAGACATGACTGATGAGAAAGCTTTGCCAGATTGTGTTCTATTGTAGTTAAAGAAGGGGAAAAGGGCAGATCAGAGATCAGACGTGGCTTGAGCCTGGCCAAGCATCGTTCTAAAGCTTTTCAGTGTAAACACATTGGCCACTAAAATAGAGAGAAAGAAGAGAATTGCAGCAAGATCTTATCAAAAATCAAGGCATTCATATTCAATTCCAATTGATATAAGAAAGAATCACATACATCTCATGGTTTTGTTACAATCCCAGATACAAACAAAAGAGAAAGAGGAGAAGCAAACGATTGAAAGAAACAAAAAAGCAAGACAAAGAAAGAATATAATAAAAAGCAGTGCCTGGACTTCCCCCATGTATGCCACCAGAATTGTTCTCTGCCTCTTTACATCAACTCCATGCCTTCATCTTTAACCTTTAATTTTGAAGCATCCAATTTATAGAGGTGGTGGATGTTTGAACTTTGAAAGCAGCCAAAACCAAGTACTGTGTTAGTCAACCCAACGTTGCACTTGTAATTATTATAAAACTATTGGTAGTAGTCTCTTTCTGTACATCTTGTAAGAACGATATCTTCCCAATTAATTTCACAGATCTACCTTCTTTTTACAAGGAGGCATCCACCAAAAAATCCGGTAGAATCTGTTTATCAGTTCCAAAGATAACAAGACCAAGATGTTATGAGAATGAAAAAAGGTTAAAACAGCAGTCGCCTTTCTCCGATTTCGGTCACGTGTGGATGGCCGAAATGCATTTTATTTGAGTTCTATAGGAAAACGAAGCACCTAGTCATAATTAATTAGTTTCCTTTTATATGAAAATATGACATTATTGTTGAATACACAATTCCTATTATGACACGTCTCGTCTTATCTGGAGGAAACCCATAGAATAATCACCATGTTAAATGCTTAAACTAGCTTGGCCAATTAATAATAGAGTAAAAGATAAAAGTTATCCGAATAATTTTGGGAGTCAGTAGCTCTGATAAGTTGATTTCTGTTTTCAACTTAAGTAAATATAAAATCAAGTTGTACTGTGTGTGAAGTCATTTCATATTAAAGGCCACTGTTCTGCTCAGTTTCAGTGCCAAAGAGGGAAGAGGACAACTAATTTACAATAAAAAACTGTACGGACACAGCAGGATTCAGAAGTTGGGATAAGCGTCGTCTTTGCTTCAATGATTGCCTTTCGAGAAACAATTACCATGATTGCTAACTTAGCTCTTGTCACCAATTAGGTTTTCAACGGGTAATGTACCCGTTGATATACGAATTTTAATTATATAAAAAAGTAAATATTTAAATTTTATTAACTATTGAAATAATTTTAAAAATTATTATCTTAATCTTAACTTTAATACATTTTGATTACTCTGTAATTATCTTAATTCGTTTAAAAATTTTATTAGATAAAAAATTATTAAAATATTTTTCATAAATATCCAATTATCCAAACTCAAACTCGTATCCATATATAATAATATTTTTATATATTTTATATAATTAATTACTAATTAAATTAATAAAATTTAAATTTAAATAATCAAAAACTATAAAGTGTGTTTATAAATGAACATAATATATAATATAAATCAATATTATTTTATTATTTAGTAATTATTAACTTATATAATAGTAATTATATTTTTTATAAATGAATGTAATATATAATATAAAGTGTATGTATTAAAAGACATTACAAGTTATATACTATAAAGTGTATGTATATATATATTATAATGAATAATTTTATAAGTTATAATTTTATAATGTTAACACAAAATAAAAAATAAATATATTTATATTTAAAGAATATATATATATATATATATTAAAAGTGTTTTAGTGTATATATATAATAGTAATTATACTCCTTATAAATGAACTCAATATATATAAAGTATAGATGTTAAAAGACATTACAAGTTAATTAATATTCATAGTTTTATTAATTAATTTAATTAATTATATGAGTTTGTCTTTAATTACATGAAATTAAAAAAAATAACTAAGTTTCAAAACTATTCTAATCTCACAACTTCTTTTTAGATAATTAAGTTTACATATTTTAAGTTTATATAAACAAAGGTATATATATTATAATTAATAATGTTATAAGTTATAATTTTTATAATGTTAACACAAAATAAAAAGTAAATATGTTTATATTTAAAGTGTATATATATACACACACACGCACTTAAAGTATTTTACCATATGTGTAATAGTAATTATATTATTTATAAATGAGCTCAATATATATAAAGTAAACATATTAAAAGATATTACAAGGTAATTAATAATTATAGTTTTATAAATTAATTTAATTAATTATATAAGTTTATCCTTAATTACATGAAATTAAAAAAATAACTAAGTCTTAAAACTGTTCTAATCTCACAACTTCTCTTAAAGTTTGTATATTATAAGTTTATATAAACAAAGATATATTTATTATAATTAATAATTTTACAACTTATAATTTTTGTAATGTTAAGTTGAAATAGAAAGTAAATATATTTATATTTAAAATATATATATACTAAAAATATTAGTATATATATAATATAGTAATTTTATTTCTTATAAATGAACCCAATATATATAATGTATATATTTAATAAATTCCAAGATAATTAATAATCATAATTTAATGAATTAATTTAATTAACTATATGAGTTTGTATTTAATTACATGAAATTAAAAAAAATATTTAGTTTTCAAAACTATTCTAATCTCAAAGACTCCTTTTAAATATATATATATATATATATTATAAGTTATAATTTTTATAATATTAATATAAAATAAAAAGTAAATATATTTATATTTAAAGTATATATATAATAGTAATTATATTCCTTTATAATAAGATATGATATTCATATTATTTAAATATAATTAATAATCTAATATTTTTTAATTTAAATATATTAATATCATCACATTAATAATTTGAGTAATCATACTTTTTAATATATATGTCCGCTTTTAATAAATATATTAATGTTGATTATTTTTAATTTTATCATTTAAATAACAATAAACTATATATAAATGGGTATTGAGATCAGGTTTGAAGCGGGTATTCGTGTAACTAGAATATTAACATAATCAGGTTCAAGTAACGAATACCCAAGAGATATTACCCAAACCTGATACAGATAGTTAAATTACTACCCAAACCTAATTATAAGATACCCTAACCAAGTATAACCGGGTCGGGTACTCGTTGGTATCCTATAATAAGGTACTCATTGCCATCTCTAGTCACGAAGGCCCTAACATAGCTATAAATCTGTATTTCCATCAACACTTTTGAGTTGAATTGAAGTTTAAGTCAACCTTATGTGAGTTTTGGGTCAAAAGGAATGTGAATCTTGAGCTATTTGTTGATGGGTGTTGATAAGGTTTTCAATTTCCTTTTCCATTTGCTTATTCTATAGCTTAAAATCTTTGAGTTCTATACTTAAATGCTTTAGTTTTTCTTGGTGCTAAACATTTCAAATGAGTTATCTTTGACGCCTTTTCAAAGCAAAATAAAATAAAATACATTCAAATTTTCAAAATTTTGTTATAATTAAACTAAAGTGCATTAAATTTCAAAATGGACTCCCCTTACTCTAAAATAATCAATCTAACAAATTTCATAAGTCCTTTCATCATAATTCCTTTCATTAGACACTGTTACCTTTTCCGTTAATTAAGTCACATGGATATTACATGATACTCATTTTACTCCTCGTGGAAAACAGAAGAAAAAAAAGATTTTTTGAGAATCAAATTTTTTGATGAGATTGTGTGCTCTTTACGTGCTATGGTCTATGTCTCAAAGATGTATAAAAATTTAATATTCTTGAGCCTATTAGATTCCAAAAGTATGAGTTTTCTACTAATAGTGTAGTGGTAAAAGTTACACAAGGTGACATGGTCCTGATAAGAAGGATTTAGCATAATGGTTTGTATCATCTAGAATGTGATGACTCGAAAAGATGAGAATAGTGCACCAAAAGATGGTAGTTGTTGAAGTAAGATTTCATTTTTCGAAGAGGTGATGAAAACCTTTTCATGGTGCACATAATGGTGGAAGGATATAATATCTTGCAAGTGTTGGTGAATTGGAGGGGTTGTTTGTGCATTGGTTGTTTGTGGAATCAATGTTGGACCATGTTTGATTCATTATGTGTAGTTGGGGTAGTTTTGAAAGTCAATGGTTTGGAAAGTATTACGCTTTAAGAGTTGTTAAAGGTGTTGGAAAAGTAGTTGGAATTGAAAAGTTAAAATTGGGTTCAATTAGTGAAAGAAGTTTAAGGAGTTTGAATTCAAATCAAAGGTAAAGATTTGTTGAATTTTGAGTCCATCAAAATTCAAAATCTTATTTGACTAAAATGCTTATTTGTGTAGTAATTGTATAATATTAAATTCGTATCTCATATTGAGTCCTAATACTATTCTACCTTGAACTTATATATATGTAAATGATAAACTAGTATTTTTAAAAGATGAGACAACTTATAACTCTATCTATTGTTTTATGTGAAATTAGACTGCATGTGGGTTAGTGTTATTATGAGGCTATTAAGAAAGAGTGTAGAAAGATCCTTGGGTTGGTTTTGAAAACTAGAGAGATTTTATTGTATTTTAATTACTTAATAATAAAAGAATTGAATCATGTAAAATTTTATGTTTTTCTATTTGCTTCATTTTTTTGAATTTTATCTTTGGCCTTTTTTTATAATTTTCATAAAAATAGGTTTGATAAAGTTATTTGTCTAAACATGAGAGAAATTTTTTGATGCGGTTTCTTCTTACAAGGATATTTATTTTGAAATCTAATGGACTTATGTTGAATTATAGTAAAATCTTAAGAATTTGGACGTATTTTATCTCATATATAATATTATAAAAGAGAAATCAGGTTAGGTAAAATTGATTAGTTTTATCATTCTTCTATAACTTCATCTATAATTAATATTTTAATAAATCGACTATTGAATTTAACAAATTAATTAGCTTCGTAAAGTTTGGAATCAATCTAATATCTTTATTATATTGATTAACAATACTATTTTTTATGTATATTTAAGGATTTAAATTTTATTGTGTCAAACAAATAATTAGATCTTTTTAATTAACTTAAATTTGGCTTGCATTATCTAAAATAAAATAGAAGACCTATTCTTTCTAAATTATTATAAATTTAATTTGTTTTTGAATATTTCTAAATTTAAAATCATGCATATCCTTTTTCTCTTTTAATTTAATTGTACTCTTTTATTATTAGAGGAAATTATGAGAGAAGGATCTCGTGATAAGATGATTTCATAAATAACTATCCATATAAAGTTATCTATTTTTACCCAAAAATAAACATAAGTAGACCAAAATGCCCTTAAAAACATCGTTTCAAATAAATGCTCAGCTGTTTGAGCTATCTGCCTTCCGCCAAAGAGAAAATGAAAAACATTAAAAATAAATGCGCGCAGCTATTTGGGCTCGATCATCTTTCTCTGTCTCAACTGTGGCAAGTCTCTGTTGAGCACCATCGTTGTCAGCTCTCTCAGATCTCTGAACTGCATGAGCTCTGTCAACTCTCTGTTGAACACCATTGTCATCGGGTTGTGGTCTATCTCTCGGCATCTGGCCACATTGTCGTAGATTAACACACCCTATAGCAGAGATGATATCAAGGTACTTGTTATTGGGTTTATTTCTACAACACACTTAAATTTCTGAAACATTTGGTGTAAATGATAAGATGGATAAGAAACATTACCCAAAGTTGTTACACACCATGTATCTATAACATGAGTGAAGAGTTATTTTAGCGTGTCACGGCTGTTAATGGCGTGTTATGGGTTAACTAGTTATTTAGGTTGTTAGCATGTCACGGCTGTTCCTGGGGTGTGGTGGGTTAACTGAATTTATGGGTTTTTGGCGTGTCATGGTTGTTCCTGGTGTGTCGTGGGTTAACTGGTTTTTTGGGTTTTTAGCGTGTCTTGGATGTTGGTGTAACCAGTCAGTAATTACAGTGATTGGCGTGTCACGACAGTGATGCATGGCGTGTCACGACATTTGACTTGATATGCATGGCGTGTTACAACATTTTACATTATTTGCATGGCGTGTTACAACATTTTACATTATTTGCATGGCGTGTAACAACACGACTGACAAATTTTTGATCACGGCATGTATTGTGTAAAATGATTGACAAATTTTTTTTTCAAAATTTCAGTGGGGTTCCAATTGTGCGACTTGTGATAAGACATGGTGGTCAGTGAGTGGATGGCATTTACAAGGGTGGTGAGTCACGAATGCGGGGGGTTAGGAGTGATTTATCATTTGTGGGCTTGATGAAGCTGGTTGAAGATGTTGTTGGGGTAAACTCAGAAATTGACGAGATTGAGTTACATGCATTGATCAGTACACCTGGAGAGCTATCACTGCCAATTATCAAGGACGGTGAGGATGTTGCATTAATTTTGCTAGAACAGAGGAATGTTCCGATTGTGTATGTCAGCATTAAGGGACGCCAAACAAATGTTATGTCACATGGAGAAGTTGGACAACATGGTAATCAGCTCAATCAAAATGAGATTTACAATGCTTCACATATACCACAGCATTCGGTCCATAACCCACAACAATGGCAATTGAGGTATGCACAAGAGTTTGTGCAGCCCGGTAGACAGACGACATTCACAGAATAGTTGGCTGCACAATTTCGATCAGGATGTGCATCAAACCAATTTCTTGCTTCTCTTGAACAAATGCAACGATCGGGTGAAACTGTAGAGTGTGAAATGCCATTGTCAAATGAGAATACGATAGTTAAGGACATCAATGTGAGGTTGGAGGGTGACACTACGACGCTGGAGTATAATACTGCATTTGATTAGGGAAATGAAGATTTGTTCGCTGCCGGTGAAGATAGATTTGATCACACTTCAGATGATGGGCTTGAACAATCGCAAGATGATAGTTCAGACGATGACTGCCTTTATGACAGTGACATTCGAATTTGCAATAATGTTGAAGGCGAAGCGGAACCTGTTGGAGGTGTTGATGTAGGAGATGTTTAGTATGATGACCCCATATACAATAACCCCATCGCTGGTGAGAACGGGATTCGTTCCCTTGATACATTGCTCGATGATAGTGATCAGGAAAGGGGAAATGCAAGGATATCTCGTACGTGGGTAATTGCAGGTGCAGAAAGGTTCTCTTTCCAAACAATTACCACTGAGGAGTCGACATGTGCCGAAGATTGCTTATACAAAGGAAGAATGTTTTCATCGAAGGCCGAGTTGAAACAAGCTTTGAACATTTTGGTTATAAAAGAGAAGTTTACGATAAGAGTAAAAAGGTCATGTAAAGCTCGTTATGAGGTTGGTTGCAAGGACAAGGCATGCAAGTTCAGTGTTCGTGCAACAAAGTTACTTGATAGAGGAGAATATTGGAAAGTTCGGACATTCCATAAAGTACACACCTGTACCGTTGATGGTTTGCAAGGGCGGTTTCCAACTACGAGTGCGAAGATGATTAGTGAACTTATGTCACACAAGATTCGGGCTAATGGAGTAGCATTGAGACCTAAGGACATAATTTGTGAGATGAGGGTTCAGTAGAGATTGGAATGCTTGTATGGTAAGGCTTGGCAAGCGAAGGAGTATGCGGAGAGGCTTGTTTTTGGCCCACCGGAGGAGTCATTTCAACTACTACCATCGTATTTTTATATGTTGGAACAAGAAAATCCTGGCACAGTGACTGCAGTAGCTACTGATGAGGAAGAGAGATTCAAATATTGTTTCTGGTCATAAGGGGCTTGTATTCGGGGGTTTAGGGATGTAATGCGTCTTACGGTTGTAATTGATGCAACACATCTGAAAGGCAAGTTCAAGGGTGTTCTATTTGTCGTTGTATGTAAATATGCGAACAAGTGCGCATATCCAGTTGCGTTTAGCATTGGCCATGTTGAGGACAAAGACTCGTGGACGTGGTTTCTTAGCAAGTTGCGTGATGCGGTTGGTTGTCCTGAAATACTATGTTCATTTCTGATCAGCATCTCTGCATTAAGAAAGCAATCCAAAATGCATACCCAGAAGTGCACCATGGTTTATGCGGTTACCACTTGAAAAAAAACTTTAAAAATAAGTTCAAGCGCGACGATGTTTGTATGCTTTTCACCCTTGCTCGAGATTGCTATAAGGTGGCCGATTTCAACAGACATATGAACCAGAAACAGCAGATTCACCTGGGAGCCCATGCCGACCTTATGAGAATAGGGCCTGAGAAATGGGCACGTGCATGTTCATCGACAAGGCGATACCAAATGATGACATCCAACATTGCGAAATGTGTTAACTCATGCTTGAAGCATGCAAGACAAATGCCTATCACTGTTTTGATCAAGTTCATCAGAGACATGTTTTAGTGTTGGTTCCATGAACGGTATGAGGAGGCCGTCAAGGTGACCACGCCCCTCAGCCCTTGGGTTGCCAGGAAATTGAGTAAAAGGTTCAATGATGCACATCGCATTCTAGTTAAGCCTATCAATCGAATGGAGTTCGAAGTTAAAGACGGGAAGATGGACGAACTTGTAAACCTGTTCAGGAAGACGTGTTCATGTTGTGAGTTCCAAACAGATTTACTGCCATGCAGCCATACCATTGTAGTAATAAGGTCAGAATATCTTTATTTCTTATTTGAACTGTAATTGACATAGCATTTACATTGTGCTTGAAGATTGAGTTTTTAGTGTTTTTCAGTAAATGCAATCGTGAAGCCATTGAATTCTGCGCTGACTACTACAAGACAACCGTTTTCATGGAGGGTTATTCAGGATCCATTAGGCCCGTAGGGCATCCTAGTGAGTGGGACATCCCCCCTCATGTGAAACAAATTGTAGTCTTGCCCCCACCTTGGCGAGGCCAAGCAGGAAGACCTAGGAGGAGAAGGATTCCATTAGCTGGTGAAGGCAGTTGAGCACGGAGATGTTCGCAATGCAAGAGGTACGGGCATAACAGACAAAACTGCCCATACCCATATGCAGTTCCATCCATAAATCTGGCACCATCTCCAAGTCCATCAACGACTCCACGACTGCGCCGACCCAAAGCATGTTCAAGTTACAAACAAACTGGTCACACACGCAACAACTGTCTAAGACGAAGGACAATGTCTGAAAATGTAGGCTGTGTTGTGAATGAAGACAGCTTGACTGCCTAACTAAATGTGTCTGAAAATTGTAGTTGAATTTGTTTTACTTTACGAATTTGTCTGCTCGGTCATTCTATGAGGCACTTTTAGTTACGGACTTTGTTGCCAAATATTTCAGGCAGATAAGCATGTCAAGGCCTCTGTCTGATCAAGATCGTGTTAAAAGTACATTCTTACATTGTTTGTAAAAAATGTTTCCGATTACAATCTCCATCAGACAGGAGCCATGTATTTGCTTATCTGCCTGAAATGTTTGGCAACAAAGTCCGTAACTAAAAGGGCCTCATAGAATTACCGAGCAGACAAAATGTCAAGATCCTCATACTATATGCGTTGGATCTGCAAAACATGGGACAGATGCACCAGTGAGTTAAGCCATAATGTGCAACAAGGTATACAGAAGAAATAAATAAGGAATAAATATGAGACACACCATGCATAACAAGTTAAATGTTGTCACACGTCGTGCACATCAAATAAAATATTGTAACACGCCATTCGTAACAAGAAAAATGAAATGACACGCCATGCATAACAAGTAAAATGTTGTGACACGCCATGCATAACAAGTAAAAGGTTGTGACACGCCAAGGATAACAAGCAAAATGTTCTGACACGCCATGCATAACAAGTAAAAGGTTGTGACACACCAAGGATAACAAGCAAAATGTTCTGACACGCCATGCATAACAATTAAATTGTTCTGACCCGCCATGCATAACAAGTTCTGGTGTGTAAATTTAGACGTACAATTTTTTAATGGCAGGATAGAATTTTGGTTTGGAAACAACTGGAAAAATAAGGGAGGATGGATACAGAACAATTTCATGTTGGAAGCAATTAGATGGATGGAAAAATCTATATATTCAATGTTAATCAATGTAATGTTGGGTTGGTGCAGTCGGTGTGCCTAGAAGAGAAAGACCACGAACCTGGAAATTAATTAATGCCAACTTAGGGTGACACGCGACGGCCTAATTCTTATGACACACCGACTGGAAGTAGATTTATGTAGTGACACGCCACGGCCCAATTGTTCTGGCACGTCGAGTGTTGGTGGATTTACGACGTCACACGCTGACTTATTGTAGAATTTTGGGGTGACACGTTGAGTGCAAACAGATGTATGTTGGGACACGTTGAGTGGTATCATGTTTAAGGTGTCACACGCTGACTTCTTCCGACTGTGTATCAAATTAAATATATTGTATATAAAAAAGGAAAAAAATTATTGGTATCAAATTAATTATGTATAGGCAAAAAATTAATTGTGTATAGGTAAAAAAATTAATTGTACAAAGTATATTATGTATACAGAAAGAATTATATCTGTTTACAATGAATTGTATACAATAAAAAGTGTATACAAAAAATGTGTATAAAATGAATTGTATAAAAAAATTTATGTGTACCAAAAAAATTGTACAAATAAGAGCCTATATGTTCAGGGTTCGCTCTCACAACTGTTGGAAAAAATTTTCAGAGCATATTGCCGATGCATTTTTGCAATCATATTCTACTTAATTCTGATATTTTCTGATTGCAAAATATGCTCGATGTACCCTATCATGAACATACCGCAACTGACACTATCATTCTGTCGATGCACTTTAGCTTTTGGTAAATGAATATCCAATGACATCGACGTCAAATCCTGTCTCTTCCTACGTATGTTGTTGAAATAACCGGCTTGATGGCAGATGAATGGCATCATTGTCGTCAAGGGTGTCATCTGACCCGCACGAACTCCGTTATCCTTAGCATCTAAAGTTATTGCTGAGTCCACGACCTTGATCGTCCACCTCACCAAGTCGATCTTCGCAACCACCCAATGCCCACCAACGTTGCAAGGCGCGAGGATGAAATCAACGTCTTCCCCTTTTTTGGCGTACGTTGGCCTTTCACCCTCCACATAGCCCCGCAACTCATCTGAAATTTGCATTTTGGCTCGGGCATCTTCTATTGAAAATTCGGTGTGTAGCATACGGATGGTGTCCTGTGAAACATGTAAACATTAGCTTACACTTCATGCAATCAAAAACTTAGTATTTATAGAATTGAACAATTTTCAAATAAACTTACGAAGAATATTGTGTCAACCATGCATGCACGGGTAGTGTACAGCTTCGACTTCGGCCCTGTCATTCGCTTGCAGAGTAGGCTGAGGCATGCGTCGATATGTTCACTTGTCATTTCCTCATTGGGATCCTCTAAGGTTATGAAAAAGTCAGCCCCTTGATCCCCTAAGATGCCGACGTTACGCCTGCATATGTAACATAATTAATTTCATAAGTCTTGGTGGATAACTGTTTCATTAAAAAACAATATTTACAATTTTATTTACGAGCTTACCTCGCGAACTCCTATTTCTTGAAAGCTTCGTAGTCTTCTACGATTTTATCCTTCACATCTTGACGGGTCACTAAGGGGTCGACGAATCGGCTTGCCATGTATTTGCTTGCCATTTTCAGCCGTGCCCGCTCAGTTGGGTCTGAAATTTCTGTTGCACCATGATGGACAACAGATGACTCTGGTGATGACAACCGTATCTCAACTGCATCAGGAGTGCTCTCATGATAAAGAACAATAGCTCCTGCTGCTTTGTCGCTGAATGCATCGGCCGAAGGAAGATGCTCTCCTTCAGCATCATCTGACTGAAGGGTGACATCCACTGCCACAGCTTCTTCGATGACGTCATCTACATGAGTTACGTGCTCTCCATCAGCACCAAGAACGTCATCGTCAATGTCAACACCAGGTTCATGATGCTGTCCATCATCAGCATCATCGTGCTCCAGACCAGCACCGTGAGATGGACCACCCTACAAAATTGGAAAAACAGTTAGTTAGCTTATAAAATACCACAACCCATAAATAGTAAAATGTTTATAAAATACCAAGTAAAATGTTGTCACACGCCATACAAAACAAGTAAAGTGTCGTGACATGCCATGCATAACAAGATAAACTTGGTGACACGCCAAGGATAATGAGGAAAATGTTGTGACACGCCATGCATAACAAGATAAACTTGGTGACACGCCAAGGATAACCAGGAAAATGTTGTGACACGCCATGCATAAGAAGATAAACTTGGTGACACGCCAAGGAAAATAAGCAAATGTTCTGACACGCCATGCATATCAAAATCAAACGTTGTGACACGTCATAAATAACATATATAATGTTGTGACACGCTAAAAATGACATGGCAACAACTAACTATAATAGAAATGTCCTGAGCCGCTAATGACCAAAAACCAGTTAAAACCATCAAGAAAACACAATCTAAACAATTGCTAAACGTAATCCATCAAAATACAAGCGAAGATAGTATAGCGTACTTGTGATTTAAGGTGGTCAAGAATCCGACCAACGATATGGTCCTCAATCGTCTGCATTGCTACACTCAATGACTGAATTGAAGCCTTCAGCTCCAACATATCTTTTTCATGCTTTCGCATGATCCGTTGGAGCTGACGGGTTGTGACTGCTCCGTCATTGACTGTTCTCGATTAAGTCAACTACAATAACATATATAACTGTGTTATTCAATAATCATATATGGAATTGTTGAACATTAACAGTTACAACTTTAATATCCTCACTGGCGACTCGTTAGCAGTCTGCGATGGAGCCGGACCGATTGGTGCTTCAGGACCTATTGTCGATTTCGCCTACTGTAATTACATATTTAACTGTGTTATTCAATAATCATGTTTGAAATTGTTGAACATTAACCGTTACAACTTTAATATCCTTACCGCCGACTCGTTAGCTGTCTACGGTTGAGCTGGACCGATCAGTGCTTGAGGACCTGTCATCGCTTTCGTAAACTGCAAGTACATAAATTACTGTGTTACTCGATAAATATATGTGGGAATGTAGAACACAAACTGTTAGAACCGATCTTATCGATGGGTCATTTCCACTCTGCATCTGAGAAGGACCGGTGGGTGGTTCTGAAGCTACCGACCCATGGTCCAACTGCAAACACAAAAATGTTATTCGATAATCACAAATAGAATTGGAGAACACAAAACCATTACAATTGTCCTTACCGGCTGTTCACTGCCTTGACCATGGTCGTCCCTTTCATCCATCAACTCATCAACTAAAGCAGCGGCGGTGTGCATCCGCTTCCTGCCACCAGAGGCTCTTTTATCCTTCAAGTTTCTCCTTTTTTGCCTCGTACCTAAGCCCCAAGCAGACCGATCCTCCATGTGCCCTATTTGCACGTACTCGTTGCCCTCTGATAACGGGACATCAAGGTCCATAAAATACTCCCGGAGGGCCTCATCCGTGGTGGGTTCCAATGTCTCCAGTGCCCACAACTACAAATAAACAAATAAAATATTATCATTATCGAATAAGAAAAATTATTTTACAAATATAACGCAAAAATTAGCAGTTGTTCACTCACTTGGTCAGATGACTCTAACTTCTGAATTGTCTTGTAGAAGTCTTTTAGCTTCTGATTGTAATCCCATCTGCACATTCGAGGGTGGACATTGTCCTTCGAACCAAAGGGGGCAACTATTTTTTGGAGGGCCGGAATTACCTCCATTACCCAGAATTGCATGTCAAATGTAACCATTATCAGACCGTCAATCATAAACGACTGCACCCATAAATTTTTTGTTCGAAAGGAAACTGAAAAATGTTACGTTTTAATACCTGTATCACCCATGTGAATCCGTAAATGTTGTAGCGTAACCGAGTTTCCTTTGTCACGCTCAAGTCAGGAACTTCGAACCCCTTCAAAAGGTAGCCCAAGGTCAGTTTCCAAACATAGTGCCCCTATGGGAAGACATTCCAAGCATCGATGTCCTCCACCAATGACAGCAACCAAGGCGTCACCCGTCTACGGTAGTCTTGACCAAATACAATGTTATTCGCGATCAAGACGAGTGCCATATTGGTCGCGTCTCCTGGTCGTTGAAAGTTGCCCCCGCAAAAGGTATCAAGCAAAGCCTGCAGCTTAACGCTGTCTTCCCCGTTCTAGTATCTTGCATGAATTTCATCTGCAACAACCTCGTACGGTCGTCTAAACACATCGAGCATTGGACCAAACTTCAGCCCGGTGATGAGGCAGAACTCCTACTTTGATAGCCGTGCCTTGCTCTTGCCAATAGCAAACCATAGCTCGTGGTCCATTGACTGCCTCTCAGTGATCCGGCGAATCATGATGTTGTGCAAGAGACCGGTGCAAAAGTACCCCTGTGGATATACGTCCAGGAGCATTCCGAAGCAGGTACGCTTAACTGGATCGTACTCCCCCTTCTGTTGGAGAGTCTTTGTGATGTAATGCAGCTACGACCACTTACAGTGAGTGTTAATTGCGACATTGAACGCCCACTTCTCCCTCTACACGATCAGCAAACTCTCAAGATCCTCATACTGTCTGCGCTGGATCTGTAAAATATGGCACACATACACTAGTGAGTTAAGCATTCATGTGCAACAAGGTACACTGAACACATATGTAAGGAATAAATGTTGTGACACGCCATGCATTGCAATCAAAATATTGTGACACACCATGCATAACAAGTAAAATGTTGTGACACGTCATGCATAACAAGTAAAATGCTGTCAAACGCCATGCATAACAAGTAAAATTTTGTGACACGACATGCATATCAAGTAAAATGCTGTCAAACGCCATGCATAACAAGTAAAATGTTGTCAAACGTCATGCATAACAAGTAAAATTCTGTGACACGACATGCATATCAAGTAAAATGCTGTCAAATGCCATGCATAACAAGTAAAATTCTGTGACACGACATGCATATCAAGTAAAATACTGTCAAACGCCATGCATAACAAGTAAAATTCTGTGACACGACATGCATATCAAGTAAAATGCTATCACACACCATGCATATTAAGTAAAATGCTGTCAAACGCCATGCATAACAAGTAAAATGTTGTCAAACGCCATGCATAACAAGTAAAATTCTGTGACACGACATGCATATCAAGTAAAATGCTATCACACGCCATGCATATCAAGTAAAATGCTGTCAAACGCCATGCATAACAAGTAAAATGTTGTCAAACGCCATGCATAACAAGTAAAATTCTGTGACACGACATGCGTATCAAGTAAAATGCTATCACACGTCATGCATATCAAGTAAAATGCTGTCACACGTTAATAACTAACTATAATAACAATGGCGTCACACGGTAAACACCCAAAATCGCTAAAACCACTACGGCTTAACCACAACAACCATCAAACCAGCAAGAAAACACAGTCTAAACATTTGCAAAATAAAACAAAAAAACCGAACATATCAAACAAACCCAGGAAAAAACCAAAAAATTAACGAACACAAGAATATTGCGAATTTGAGACTCACTGACCTCTTCATTCATGGTCAACATTTTTGCTGGTGCTGTGGTTTCGTTCCGCTTGCAAAGAGCCTTCTTGAACACTCCGGTACCGACGGGAATGAGAAATGACTCACACAGACGTTACGAATTTTGAATAATAACTGTTTAAAATGAAAAATGGCTTTCTAATATTCTTATTTATTCTGAAAAAGGGAAATTAATACAGTGAAAGTCCAAAGGATTATCACATTAACTGCCCATTTTTTTTTCTCTCTCTCTATTTCAAACCATGACGTGTCAGTTGCTCAAGCACTGTCGTGTCACGCACTCTAAACCATGACCATGGCGTGTAAGCTTTTCAAGCAATGCCGTGTCACACACTCTAAACATGACCATGGCGTGTCACCAACTCTTAACTCTGGCGTGTCACAGATTCCCTCAATGACGTGTCACCAACTCTTAACTTTGGCGTCTCACAGATTCAATCCGTGGCATCTCACCAACCCTAAAAGCTGGCGTGTCACAGATTCCCTCCATACCGTGTCACCAACTCTTAATCTGGCGTGTCACAGATTCCCTCCATGGCGTCTCACCAACCCTGAACGCTGTCGTGTCACACATTCTCACCATGGCGTGTCACCAACTCTTAACTCTGACGTCTCATAGATTCCCTCCATGGCGTCTCACCAACTCTGAGCTGTGCCGTGTCACACATTCCCAACATGACATTTCACAAACTCTAAACCCTACCCTGCGACAGCCATCTAACATATGGCCTGCTATAGCAAGACCATTTCCTGCTTTGGATTCACATCTTTCTCCTTTCAATTTACCACCGTATCAAGGATTTCTGGTTTCACATCATTAGCCAAGCTTTCCATTCATGATGACCTGTTCCTCGTTCGATTTAATATCTCTCTTCTCTTATTATCTGAATGTCATGTCCCAAATCTCTCAAAGCCCATCTCATGCAACATTATTTTGTTTTGCACAACCTTCAGGAAAAAAATTTGGGTACTTTGCACAATCAATCTTTGCATATTTATTTTTTTTCTCACATTTTTCGCCTGTTTGAGAGTGTACGCTAACGAAGACGGCTCATTAAGGGCATTTTTGTCCCAAAATCTTTTCTGATAGCTAAAAACAATTAAAAGTATCCTATTGGACTTTTACAAAAACATGTTATTTATAAGGGCTTAAAAAAAATCCCCTTATTATTTTTTTCTTTCTAAATTGAAAATCATTTCATTTTCGTTTATCTTTGGATCCTTTCTAGGAGCAATTTTTGTTTGGTAGGCAACCACGAGCTTAATTAATTTTAATCCAAATTCTAAATCTTTTGGATGTGATTCATAGTTTAAATGTAAAACTATATTTGTTCTTAGAATCAAATACTCACAATTAGCCCATGATTTTAACTAAACAATTAGTATTGTTAGAGAAATATTTTTTCACTAATTAAGTTTTTAATTTCAACTAAATTTTCTATTTATATTTAGCTCAAAATGAGATATATTTTTCATTTTAAATAATCTCTCTTTCTTGAAATTCTAAAATCAGCTAAATGAATATACAAGACTTGTCAAGCCCGATCTTATAAAATACTTTCCATGTCATTCATATGATTGACAATATGCTTGCATACTTGGAAAGCCCTGAAAGAAAAATCGTTAAAAGACGACAATGTACCAAATGGTACAATTAAGTTAATTTAAGTCTCGAACTAGATCAAATAGAGAATTTAAAATGAAATTAAGAATATTAAAGTCTCAGAATGGTTTAATATGGTGATTTGGAGTTCGAGGATCAATTTGAAGTCAAACTAGAATTTTTACTGTCCAGGGGCAAAATGGTCATTTGCCACCCAAGGACACAATGGGAATTTTTAGAAAAGAATTTTTTTAGCCCCATTTGACTTATTGGAGTATGATTTAAGTATTGGAGTATAATTTGAGGGTTTGGCAATGAAAAAGTTTAATTCCAGTGATTTCTAGAGTGTAGGGGCAAAATCGTAATTTTGCCACTCGCGAACAAAATTTGAGATTTTGAGAGAATTTAGATCAAATTTGACAAATTGGAGAATGGTATGAGTATAAGGGATGAAAAATATGTCTATGGGCAATTTTTCAATTTTTGGGGCAAAAATGTAATTTTTGACTTTTACGGGGGTAAAAGTGTAAATTTTAAAAATTACTCCACCAAGACTTTGGATAAGTCTGAGAATTTTACCTAAGCTATGGATATGTGGGACAAGTGTATGGTGAAAATTTGGAAACAAATGGATGGCTAGAATTTAAGGAATTAATAAAACATTAAAAAAATGAATAAAATAATATTATATTATTTTAGCCTTTAAAAAGGTAAAAATTCCGGAATTCTCATCTTCTTCAGCTGTCCAAACCAGGGGAGAAAAGGGGAAAAACAAAAACAAGAATCCTACCTGAAAAATTTGGGGAAAATCAAGAGAAATCAAGAAATCAAGCATTAAAAAGGTAAATTTCATTGATTTTCCTTGTGATTTTCACTACCCATGCATTTTTTTCTCATTTCTATGCAAACTTAGAAAGTGGGTATGGACACCCATGCTGGCCAAACCTCAATGGATGAGTTTTGAGCTTGATTTTTGGTTGATTTTAATTGAATTAAGTGATTTTAGTTAAGTTATATTGAAATATAGCAAAAATAAGCTAGAAATATAAATTTTTCCCATTGAAACCCATTATGCTGAATTTTCTAGGGGAATATTGGCTGCTGATCTTGATGGTTATTTGAGGAATTATGATGAATAATGATGAATTATGAGCCTAGAAAAATAATGGATATTTTCGGAGCAAAAATACAAATTTTTACCCATTAGGGGTATTTTCGTAATTTGTTATCGGGACTGATAATTTGCACCACACTGAGGGACATTAAGTCAATTTGGGTGCAATTGAGGTGTAGAAACTGAAAAAAATTAATTTGGAGTTTAAACGGACGCGTATATCAATTTATCGGGTAAAAGACCGAAATAGGCTAACACCGCATTTAGGCAAAAATTTAGACATTTTTGCATTCCATATCAAGCATTAGTAGTCTAAATTAGTTTAATTTCAATTTAGTACCAATGTGGTGAATTTCTCGATTTTGTACTGTGTCAAGGTGGTGAGTCCTCTGATAAAGGCAAGAGAATTGCACCCGAGGACCAATAGTCTGAGTATTTTGAAAATCCTCACTCTAGACACGGTGAGTAACCTTACCATCATTTTAATTATCTAAAGTATGTTTTTATTCGGTTTTGGTGAATTTTATGAAAATGAGTTCAAATGGTAAATTTTTATGTTTTGTAAACAAAATGAGTTTAAATGAAAATATTTTATAAATTGTCTTGAAACGAAATAACGATTTTGAAAATAGAGTAATTGGAGACCACTGATATATTGTAAATTTAAAATTGAATTAATGGCTTATGTTATTGTATTGGCATGACTGGCTGGGCTGTGTTTTTTATGAATTATATGAATTGCTTTATTTTACCCTTGCAGGCTGGGTAGTAATATATTAGCCCTGTCATGCTGTCAAAATTTTATTGTATGGTGGGTTTGACCTGCTGCAGTGGGCTGGGTTCTGTGGACTAGCCTATTAGAGGGGCACGGAATCCTGTTATATTTTTACCTCGGTTGGAGAGGCGAGTAGGGTAACTCCTGAGGTATAACTTTTAGAGTTCACTTCACGCCAAACCACCTCGTGAAGGGGAACTCGGCCAACGCCAAGGAATGGCTATGTTTTCAAAATAAAAACATGACTTTCTAATAGCCTTGGCGGACTCAGTTGGGATAGCCCTCGGCCAAGGTATCCCAAATAACTGAGTATGATAATAATTTTTGGCATGAGCCAAGCTTTTTAAGAAATTCATAAGCCATACTGGTTACTTGCTTTAAATAAATTGATTTCATTTGGTTGAAATAAGTTGAAAGATGATAAATTACAGTTTGATGAAATGTTTTAATAGTCTCCTTTTACTCGACTTTAGATATTTTGAGTGATGTTTGTTTACTCACTGGGATTTTATAATCTCACCACCCTCATTTCCACCCATTTCAGGTTCAGAATAGATTGTAGATAACTGATATCGGCAAGGATTACAGTTGAACTTGCCACATCCAAAGACTGTAGGTTCATTTCTTTTTATACTTTTGGTCATTCGTGGGCCCACGTGTCACTGTAAATTAAATTCTATACTTTGGTTATCTGTATTACGGTATGTAAGAATTTATTTTGCTTTTACGCTATAAAAATTATTTATGCAGTGTTCTTAAAATATCGTTTTATGTGAAAATTGAATATTTTATTGAATATTTTTATTTTATTATAACAGTCATAATTCCATTTTAAACGAATGTTTTAGACATCCAAAATTATTTTTGATTAAGAAATATGTGTTTTCCACTTACATACTATATTTTTAGATGATTTTTGAGATTTTTGGGATAAATGACAAAAATACCCCTGTGAGACGGAAATTATTATTTCATTTGTTTAAGTTGGAAACAGTTTAAAATCTTTTAAAATGTGGTATTTGGAAACAGCTACCCACAGGGGAAATGAGAAGCTGATATTAAAGCCTTGCGGGGTCTCGGTTGACATTCTGGGTAATGAATGTAAATTGAGACGTCGCGGCGGTTGTCACGGGCTCGATGGGAGTTCCGGGTCGTGACAAGACTTAATTACACTAAATTTACACTAAGAAAAATTTAAACTGACATCTAATAATAAAATTACTAAAATTTGAGTAATTAAGAGAATACGGGTCCCAAAAATTTATTGGCATTGATAGTTACCAAAATATTCATATCCAATTAAATAATAATAATAATAATAATAATAATAATAATAATAATAATAATTCTCTATAAAAAATTCAAAAGATTCATTGATTAATTTTCATTCCTTTAATAAGCACCTTAGCTTTTATAAATACAAAAGGTATAATATTAGATGAAATTATCATTCTTTGATCATTTAGCAAGAGTATCACGGTAACACCAAAATATATTTTTTTGCTTAATTTAGCACTAATACTTTGTCGCTATATAAATGTGCATTTAAATATCTTTTTTGTTTTATATAATTGTCAACGAAATACTAAGGAATAGATTTTACATTTTTTAATAAAATGATGGTTATTTCTAAGCCTATAAATTTGTATTAGAATGTAATGCAATATTAAGATTGAATAATATCTGTAACGAATATTCTTTTGTTATATTACAAAGTTGGAACAATAATTTGATTATATACTGTATGTTAAATTATTTTTTTAATTTATATTTTTAAAGTAATTTTAATTATAATTTTTAAATCATTAAAGATTGATAAACTTTTATGTTCAGTGCCTCACACGAGTTCAAAGCTAGTTATCTCATATATATATATATATATATCAACGGTGGAGATTTAAAACTTTATAAACGAGATTAAAAGATTCACACGTGTAGGGTCCTACCCAACAGGAAAATAGAAAGGCAAAACTATTTGGGTTTTGGGCTAAAAAACAATCCACTTGGGATGTCGGGCCGCAAAAGAGCCATCTTTATTTCTTCATTACCGAAACGAAGATGGTGCTTCAGTTCTTCCTCGGCAGCTAAAAGTACCAAAAAGAATACAAAAATTACCAAAGCATAGCAATTCTTTTGCCTTCATTTTGAATTTCTCACACCCAGTAATGTTAAAAGTTAACAACTTTCTTTCCTCAACAAGGAAACTATTTCCAAATCCCCAAATTGGGCATCAACAATGGAGAAGTATAGTTAAGGTGAGGCTGAAATGGGTGAAGAACCGGAGCCTTGATCATGTCATCGACACTGAGACCGATCTCAAAGCGGCTTGCCTCTTAAAGGATGCCATCAAGCGGTCGCCCACCGGTTTTCTTACAGCCAAGTCTTTTGCCGATTGGCAAAAGCTCCTTGGCCTCACTGTCCCCGTTCTTCGCTTTCTGCGCAGGTAATTTTGCCTTCTTTGCTTGATTTTTGAATACCCTTTTGTTGTTTGTTTTTGATTAGTCAAAAGTTGTTTGCTTTTCTGTCCAGAGGCAGAAGCAAAATGCAATTAAGGAAGCAATAACCAAACTGTACCTGGGGGTATGAGAGTGACAATGTAGGATTTTGCATTGTTAGTGGATGATAATTAGTGGGTAATTACTGTACTGTTATGTACTGCTGGTATTAGGCACTGGGAAGAAAGTGATTTTCCTTGTTTTTGGTTAACTGGAATTGAGTTGAATATATGATATAGTGGTTTATAGTTGCCAAATGTTTTCGACTTTTGTTTCAGGTACCCTACTCTTTTTGAAGAATTTCCACATGCCCGTTATGCTAATTTGCCTTGTTTTCGACTAACGGGCACTGCACTCTTGTTAGATTCACAAGAGCAAAGCATACACCAGGCACATGAGAGTGATACTATAGAGAGGCTTTGTAGGTTGCTTATGATGATGAAAAGTAGGACTGCACCTCTTCAGTCCCTGCATCCTTTGAAATGGGATCTTGGTTTGCCAGATAACTTTGAGAAAGTGTTGATCCCAAAATTTCCAGATCATTTTAGATTTGTTAAGGCACCAATTGGAGTTGCAGCTGTACGACTTGTGCAATGGCGAGAGGAATTAGCCGTTTCAGCATTGGAAAGAAGTAATGAGGTTGGTGAGATGGGTGATGAGTACAGGCAATTTAAGAGGGGCCAAACCACATTGGCATTTCTAATGAATTTCCCAAGGGGTTATGGAGCTCAGAAGAAGGTGAGAGCTTGGATGGAGGAGTTTCAGAAGCTTCCCTACATATCCCCATATGATGATTCTCGGCATATTGATCCAAATAGTGAGCTTATGGAGAAAAGGGCTGTTGGTGTATTGCATGAGTTTTTGAGCTTGACAATTCACAAGAAGACCAAGAGGAACTACTTGAGAAGCTTGAGAGAGGAACTGAACATCCCACATAAGTTTACTCGATTATTTACTAGATATCCAGGGATTTTCTACCTTTCCTTGAAGTGTAAAACAACAACTGTGGCTCTCAAGGAAGGATACAGGCGAGGAAAACTAGTAAACCCACATCCTCTTGTTCGTCTAAGAGAGAAGTTTTATCATGTAATGAGGACAGGGCTTCTTTATCGTGGTAAAGGTGTGAATCTGATACCTCGGGAAGACATTTTGCTCAATGACTTGGAGAATAAAGTGGAAGATGGAGAAGAAGAAGAAGAGACAGAGGAAGTGGAGATTGGATCAGGTGATGAATTCTATGAGGAAACCTCAGATGTAGAAGATGAATGAGGTGAAGAGAAATGATTACCTGACAGAATTATCCATGTTGCAGCTACATTAAAAGGGGAAGATGATCAGAAGCTGAGGTTTTTACTGTTAATAGGATGCACCAAACATGGATTCATCTCTTACCTTAGTATGGGAGCAAAGTATCACGTTTTGATGATATAAGTTTATCATAGCATGTTTGACTTGTCTTGCTGCTTATGTCAGTTGACACGTTCAGATTTAGAAAATTTTCCAAATGTTTCAACACTAGCTTGACTTAAAATTAAGTCCTCTTAAGGATCAGTGGCCCTTTTTCTTTGATTAATTGGGTCAATTGTTTCGTATATGCTTGTTTTGCTTTCATGTTAAAGAAGTTAGAAATGAACAATTCTGCATGGAGATCCACATTAATGCGATGTTGCAAGAATTCAAGCCGTAGAACTAAGCACTGTCAGAGTGTAGTCAATTGAAGTTTTCCAATCTGAGAGAGGAAGGTTTTTTGATTCAGTTGTCAGGTCTCTTCTGTAACTTTTTGCTTAGACATTGTCGTTATGTATCTATAGGATCCGTTCGACATAGAAATGCTGTGCAATAGTAAGCATTAAAGTCCAGTTCATACTAGTGTAGGATTTTGGCATTGTCAATTTTCATGCCAATCTTTGTATAATTCGTTGTCGTTGTCAACGGAATGCAGATTCTATTTGTTATGATTTGATAGTATAACTGCGCTAAACCTGCTCAGGACTACAGTAAACAGCCTGCTTATTTCTGTCATCTGAGCAAATTCCCCAATTACAGTCACCTTTCGATATGCAGATATTTTACTTACTACTTCACGCTTGATGTGGAGTTTCCAATTCCATGTCAAAGAAGCTTCTTCCTCGTCGTTTTCCAATTTCCACCCAATAATTTGAACATTATAAGTCAAGTTTTTAAGTAAACAAGGATTTGTTTGGTAATCCAAAATTAACCTGTTGGTGGAAAATTTTTTATAAAAAATATTTTATAGAAAATTTTAATATTTGTTATTATTTAGATAAATTATCGAAAATATTTTTTATAATTTGAATTATTCTGTGAAAAATATTTTCACATTAAAATTAAAAATGAAAATAAAAATTAAAAAAATCAATAATAATTATTTTCAAACATTTAATCACATATCATAATGAAACTAAGCTTTAATTTTCAAAAAGATTTTCATTTTATCATTTTTTTACCATAACACTACAAAAATATAAATATTCATTAATTTGTGTAAAAAATCCAAACCTTATATTTGTAAATGTGTATTCATTAAATAACCATCATTGAAATATTTTTTGTTATAATTATTATTAAGATTAATTCAATTATAAATAAAAATATTAAATTGTATTGAACGATTTTATTAAAACATATTTTTTAATTTTAATAATTTTGAATAATTTAAATATTAATATTTTAAGTTAAAAAATTTTTAAAGTTGAATATTAAGTTTTTTAATATTTTAAATTAAATATTAATATTCCTTAATTTTTAAACAAATATTAATATTCATTGAACCTATATTATTGAAGTTTAATATAAAAATATTTTTGCTACCACGTGATCAATAGGTGCTTGTATTTTTCCGTAAAATGTTTTATAACCGAATAAATTTTCAGTCCCTTAGTTTGTTTGACGCTACTGAACTGTGGCTAAAGCAGGACCATTTTCCCATGGAACAAGGAAACATCAGTGTCCTTTTACAAGAATCATTCTCAATTATTATATCAACATTTATACGCCAATTCCTGTAGAGTGTTGATTCCTAGTTACAGCTTTTATGCTATAAGCAAACGGCAGCCATTCTCATATTTATGTAGTTAAACACAAAATTCCTCAACTGATGTTTCAATAATCAATCTACGATGCAAGTCCAAGTTGCCTTTCAAGTTCAATTCAGCAGACGGTACGCATCCATGGGATCCTTATTGTTAACCAAGTTAATATCAGAATAAATCAAGGATACAATGGTATGAAGCACTCTTTTTATTTTCCAGCCAGCGGCTATACCTTATCGAACATCAGGAACATGGATTGAATAATAATATAACAACGGCAAATTTGCTTCTCTCAGAGCTTCACATCAATAGGACAGACATAACCAATGGGCGAGATTAAAACATGTTGAAGATGTCAGAGTTCATTCCCACCTATCCCAATCTCTGATATACATGACGAAAAAAAAAATGATCATTTTATCAGCAGAATCATGTTAACAGAAAGGCATGCACATGCCTATCTCTTCCTTCATCACCTTACCCTGTTATAATTGGGTTGCAAATGTACCTACACACACGTACTACTACATTGCATCCTAGGCTCCTAGCTATATTCCTCCAAAAGGAGCATGTGAAAGCGAAGATGCACCCAAGCCTACATGGTTAGTTTCCTATATCACCATCCACAACCTCCTTCCCGGTGACCCGCAGACAGCTAACTGGTTAGTTTCCTATGTCACCATCCCAACCACATGAGTGCCTCCTTATCAAAAAATAACTCATCAATTCTACAGCCCTCCACAGAACTCATTAGTGTCCTATGTTAGAACCCATATGCAAATGGAAATAGTAAACGAGGAGACAAAATAATCCTTCAAATCTGATGGAAAATATATATACTCAAAAGAAACACAAAAAATAAATCCATATAAAGTGGGACCTAATCCCAAGCACTTGTCACGCCCGGAGCATATCCTCCACCATAATTGCTAGGAACTCCATATGCACTCCCACTATTCCCTCCACCATAGTAATCCAGATTCCTACTGAAGGAACCCTCTCTTCTGAAATCACGCCCGCCAAAACGCCCTCCTCCAGATCGTCGATTTTTGTTACCACTATAAGGCGCCCGGGATGCATAACGGGTGAGCCATGCAGGTACCTCTTGATTTGCTTCTTGCATTAGCTCAGCTAGTGGCCTTGCCAGTGACAGATTGCCCTCATTAAAGAAAGCTGTAGCCAACCCTGTTTTACCAGCACGCCCTGTCCTTCCAATCCGATGGACATAATCATCAATGTCATTGGGAAGATCAAAGTTGACCACATGAGCTACATGGGGTATATCAAGACCACGAGCAGCCACATCAGTTGCTACTAAAATCGGGGTCTTCCCGCTCTTGAAAGATCTCAATGCTAGCTCCCTTTCCTGCATACAAACCCAAAGCATTTATGTGAAAACATAGACCTGCCAAATTAAGGTAAATGTAAAGCATATGGCATGAACACTGCAACACAACTCAGAACAGCTTTCAACTAAAAAACCCCTGGTCCTACTAAATGGTGGATGCATTAACTTTTTCCCAAAACAGCTTAATCTCCTAGTATTTTAAATCAAAAGGATATAATTTCAGCTTGAACAAAAATAAAAGCCATCCCCAACAAGGATGGCTTAAATAGTTGTTAACTCCCTCTCAGCTCAAGTTGCTCAACTAGCTGGCAATTGGCATAGGCGTTTGTACCAGCTTAGCATCAGCTATTTAAAGACTCCTAAGCTAGCCCTGTCTAGAAAACCTATCCACAATGCTTTTGGAACAATGAATGGATCACTAAAGATGTGATTCAGTAGAAGAGAGAATGAACGCAAGATAATGTCATTAAAAGACATGGATTAGTATATTAAACAAATACAATAATGCAAAATCGAGATCATTTCTGTAACTCTGGCTTCCAACAGAGATCTTGATCTTCAAGATTGCATTCTAGAGTCATTGGAATGAGAGTAATGCTCAATAGAATACATCAGACTTCAATATAACATTGGCCAAGAAGAACATAGGATAAGTTGTCATATCAAGCAACACACTTAATGAACAAGTATATAATTCCACCCTAGCACAACAACCGTATTGTTTCACTTCTCTTTAGCAAATTTATTTCTTAACAATCACCTGTTGAGTCCTATCACCGTGGATGGTCGTTGCTGGGAATCCATTCATGCACAACCAATGTTCCAATGAGTCAGCTCCCTTCTTAGTCTCCACAAAAACTAATGTCAAAGCGTGCTGCAAAGTCAAAGACACACAACTATCAACAACTATTAATCATCTCCAACCTATCAATTCAATAAGACTAGATACCTGAATTAGCACCCTGAATAGTAAATACTCATCAAAACAAATACAACCAGTAATTAACTTCAATTGAAATATGTATGGACAAAGGAACTTCAATAAGCAAGTCCATACATGATGTCTCACATTACCTTGCCATGAATTCCATTTTCCCTCTGTGCATGCAGAAGATCCATGAGATGGCTTCTCTTATCCAACTCATGAACAAATTCAACCCTTTGAACAATCAACTCTGTACTTGAACCAACCCTCCCAACAGCCAAGAATATGTAATTTGAAAGAAAATCAGATGCAAGTCTCTGCACAGCCACCAATTTACAAATAAATTATGAGATGTAATTTGGATAGTCTTTTTTTTATTATTATTAGAACCTCTGCTATCATCTTAAATGCATTTGAAAAATTATTCTAAAGCAAATTTTAAGGCAAAAATACATTTTTACTTCTTTTGGATTAGTAAATTTTGAAAGTGAAATATACCAAGCCCAATCAACCATTTAGTGCTTGAGCAAATGCCAGGGCAAAATCAATTTTACCACCGAGTAAAAACAATTTCCATTTCTTAAAAACATATATAGAGGTAGCAAAAAGAATTCAAACCAACACCAAGATTACATAACATGAAATCAATTCACAAGTTGAACATTTTGCAATTTTAAGCGCAAAATATGAGTGAAATGTCAAGAAATACAGCTTGGACACCCAAATAACAGAGAAAAAGGAAATCAACAAAGGAACGATATTTGAAAATTATAACTAACCTGTATCTCTCTAGGAAAGGTAGCACTGAACAACATCGTTTGTCTCACACCTCGATTCGGCATGTCCATTTGTTCCACTATCTTTCTGATTTGTGGCTCAAAACCCATATCCAGCATGCGATCTGCCTCATCAAGGGCCAAGTACCTAATCATCTGCAATGACACTCTAGCCCTCTCTAGCAAATCAACCAGTCTTCCTGGAGTTGCCACAAGAATATCAACTCCTCTCTCCAGCTCTCGCAACTAAGTACAGAATACAACATTAGTAAACAATAGAAGTAAGAAACAAAGAAATATCAGATATTGAGAGGTTGGAATTTGTAAGGAGACTAGTAAGCCAAAAGTCACTGGAGATATTTAAAAAAAGAAAAATTCCATAAGAACATAAAAGTGAAAAGTCAGGCAACACAATTAGGTACAGCACATGAACTAAGTTCCTTGATACTTAATCTAAAGAAGTTAATATCCCTCTTAGCACCATATTTGTCACCCACTCAACCTAACCACACCTTCCAGGGAGAATCTATCCAATACCTTATGAAACACAACAGACACCTTTACACCCCAGCTCAACGAGGATGGAACTGTAATTAGACAAAAACGTAAAGAAAACTTCAATCCATTTGAAACAAACCATGAACTAATTACATCAAAAACAACATTGTATCTGCACTGCTGCTCCTCTTCTCAATAAGTAGACCTCTTAAACTTATTAGTTGCATTTTAATTAAATTTTGTAGAAGATATACTAAAACCAAATCCAATTTTGTGATTAATCTCAAAATATAACAAATCAAAATTGTAGTCAAAATAGATATAATGTAGAAAAGTAAAATAGTCTAGCATTAGACACAGTTAACAACAAGAACCATACATATCAAATACTATACAGCAAGAATGATATGCAAAACCTAATTTGATGCAAAAACAACCTGTTGGTTAATTGATGCTCCTCCATAGGCAACTACCACCTTGACACCAGTTTGATAGGAGAACTTTTTGGCCTCTTCGTGTATCTGAAAA